>NC_060889.1:11018554-11318554 GCF_014805685.1 Silurus meridionalis
GTAACTGTACCTACTGCTCACTAATTATATTTACCATTTTGTGTTATTTGTGCTTAGCAAATTCTGCTTATTCTGTGTTTCTTTTATTACTTAAGTATAGTTATTAACTTAGACACAATTTCAGCTCTCAATGGCATTGTAAAAAAAATTTGCAAATGCAGTTTCTGTCATCGATAAAAAGAAATGCTAGGATTGATGGCAAATCATTAAAGGCTGGTTAAAATGTTGAAATATTCTGAAATAGAATATTTAGTATTACATAGACACACTGTATAAATGAGCTCGATAGTCTAAGATGATACAGTTTTTAACATAAATGTCGAATGACTCTCATACACTATACAGACAACAGTTTTGGAAAACCTGCTTATTCCAACTATATGTGGTTCTTCTACAAACTGTTACCACAACATTATAGGCCCCCAATTCAGTAGTATTAAATTTTCCCTTCACTTGAACTAGGAGACCCAAGCCTGTTCCAGCATGGCAATGTGCACAATGTAAGCTTGATGAAGATATGGTTTACATGCGTTGGAGTGGAAGAACTTTAGTGTCCTGCTATTGAGCTCTGACTTCAACCTTACTGAACACCTTTAGGATGAATTGGAACACTGATTGCACCCCAGGTCTCCTCACTTCCCCTACATCAGTACCTGACCTGACGCCCTTGCAGCTGAATGAGCACAAATCTCCTCAAGCGCACTCCAAAATCTAGTGGTACCTGGATCTTCCCAGAAGAGTGGAGGTTGAATATAACAGCAAATGGTGATTAAATGTGGAATAGGATGTTTGTTCCAATCCTTTTTTTATAGTAACATTCCTCTATTAAACATAATAAACCAGATTATGATCTTGGCTGAGCTCTAATAATGACACATTGCATGTGCATCCATCTGGCTTTTATATGTAACAATCGGTATGTTCTTGGTTTTATGAAATGCTAAATAGGTTTAATGATATCAACATCCTCTAAAGTAAAAAAAAAAAAACCTTAACAGGAATAGAGACTTGTTCATTAGCTCGCATTACTTTTGTAACACATCAGATGGTTCAGATGTTTATGACTGGAAATGTGTGCATGTGATGTTTGTTTGTGTGTGTGTGTGTGTGTGTGTGTGCTGCACCTGAATTAAAAAAAAAAAACAAATTAATTCCACTCATGCAACCTTAATTATCATTAAATCAATACAGACCGTTTAGATTATAGGTAAACATCCATGTTCTCTGACCTCACCTGACCATTCACAAAATGCCACATTGACACAAGAAGTAGACAACAATTTTTTTTTTTTTTTTATGAATTTCCACTAGTTTTTGCAGGTGAGTCTATTGAAGCTTTGTAAATCTGCACATGAATGAATTGATCCATAATTATTCATCACTGGGAACTATTTCTTTTCAGGACAGTGTAAATGATGAGCTTCCCACTATTAAATAATGAACAACTGTTGAGTTCCTCAGCATTCTCTTAATTCAACTGTGTCTTCTAAAAATCATTTGTATGCACTCTGTATGTGCAGGGAAGGAAAAAAAAACATTGTAATGAGGATTGTGGTGGACCAGGCTGTGTCCTCTGGGATGACAGGGATGTTTCACTGAGTGAAGTTTAATTGCATCTCACGATCTCAAACAGTAAATGATAGCAAACTACCCGGAAACATTGATGGCATTTTAATGGAAGGCAATTAAGTGGGTTATAAGTGCATAACAATACTAAGTCTCCATATTACATGCAAATCGCCGTTTCATAATAATGTATATACTTTGTCTGATTATAAATGTGGAAGCTGAAAAGAACTGGGAATAGAGTGGTGCTAATTTGCAACACATTTGGACAGAAATAAAAACTTCTGCGGATATTTTTAGTCATTTGTAAGCATATAAAGAATAATTGCATGTGATTGACTTTTTCTTTTTTATTTACTTAAAAATATATGTTATGTAGCAAATATACATTTACAACCATTAGAGAATTTACCAAGGTTTTGGAGTGATTTCAACAGCTTACAAATATACTAGGTTAGATGTCAGTTGATAAGAATGTGGTCAAGGAACTGTCTGGACCTTCAATGCTCCAATTCATATCTACTGATATAACTTTTATCTATTGGTCACAAAGTCAGACATTAAATATGATGTGTGACTACATTAAACTGCCTTATTTAGAGTAGCCAAATATTGACCAGGGCACATGAACTCTTCATCAATCCACATTACTATTTTATAAGCGATATTACATGGTGTGGTTGTGGACTGTCCTATGATAATCAGAATTAAATTAATTAGATATAAAGATGATGTGAATAAGGGCAAACTAAAACCAGAGTCTTGGCCACACCCTGATTGCTTGACCTCCAATTAAGTATATTCCAGGTCTGTGGGAAACATAGCAGCATTTTAGTATATAGCTGTTTGGAATATATTATATATAAAATATATTTTAAACATTTTATATAGAAAAAATGTTTGCATGCGAACTATAAAACTGGTTCACAATTAGAAATGACCAGGCAGAAGTCAAATTCTGAGGATAATTAATATTTAAGCAATAATGGGAAAGGGGAATAAGGGTTCCCTTGTGGTCTCTTGGCTATAGATCCTGTGCTCTCACTGCTATGGTTCGATTCTTTGGACAGGAACCCAGCCTCTGAGGGATTGCACAAGCCAGAACACTTAGACCCAAGTCTGGATAAATCAGGGGGTTCATGAGAAAGGACAATTTATATAAAACCTGCTCTAGATCAAATATGTGGATTAATGATCTCTTGTCAGAATTAGGAAAACAACAACAAAGTTGTTGCTTTATTTCTCTCTCCCTCTCTATCTTTCTTTGTCTGTCCTCATAGTTTAAACAAAATTGGACAGAAAGAATTATCAGGATGGTTTGGAATAACAAGTAGGACATGGCCTGTCAAGTTATACAATACAACATATTGAATTTTGAAGTAGAGAGACTTCAACAGCAGAAAACCTGATCATGTTCTAAACCTTTTAGCCAAGAATATGTTAAAATGTTAAGAATTTCCTGAGAGTGACGTAGTTATAATCGGACGAAATTCACCCATGGTGTATATAATAAATAAATAAATAGATTGGATAATTCATTCATCTGTTTAATAGTACTGTACTGTACCCTTAATATTTTTTCTTCTCCTCTCACCCCCCTTCTTCTCTCTCTCTCTCTCTCTCTCTCTCTCTCTCTCTCTCTCTCTCTCTCTCTCTCTCTTCTTTACTTTCATTTTCTTCTCCCAACACCCACTTGTCATCTCTCTCCCTCTCTGGCCCTATCTCTCTCCCACACATAATTTCGCCACCCGCAGTGTGGTTCCTCTTCTCACACCATGTCTAAAAGAATTACAATTATTGCTAATTATTTTATTAAACTATTTATTTATATAATGTTTATTAGTAGTTTATATTGAACTCAAAATGTTTAATTATGGATCTTATTATGGAACATTTTCATGAATCATTTTGACTGATTTAAGTTAAGCTTTTTTATATCTGCAAGTTCATAAAATGTAGGAATGCTTGGTATAAACTGTCTGTTTGCACGTATCTGGTTAAATATGTGAGGCTTGCCGTGTTTTTTTGTTTGCCAATCAAATCAAAGAGAACACAAATGAACCCGTGCGCTCTCCCCACACTGACACAAACTAACACTACAGAGGTGGGATTTACCATGTACCAAGGAGTAAACAGATGGCAGTGACACCATTGCCTAGCAACCACTCATCAAACTGTCTTCACAATGTCGTGTAAAAGTCCTCAGATTTTGTATTGCTTGACTTGACTACAGTTTATTTAAACTTGAAGGCTCACAAACATTTAAACATAACTGAGAGTCAACAGTGTATGAGAGACACAGGGGATAAGAAAAAACACTGATTGGTGAAAGTAAGGAGCTCTGGAAGTGACAAACAGGAGTGAGCCACAGGAAGTCCCAGTGGTAGTTGGAACAGTTAATTAACACTCTAAATATAGGCAGACGTATACTGTGTGTGTGTGTGTGTGTGTGTGTGTGTGTGTGTGTGTGTGTGTGTGTGTGTGTGTGTGTGTGCGATTTATTTTCTAATAGGGATTTATTTATTTTGGTGTAGACATAACATCAAACAATGTGTGTGTGTGTGTGTGTGTGTGTGTGTGTGTGTGTGTGTGTGTGTGTGTGTGTGTGTGTGTGTGTGTGTGTGTGTGTGTGCGTGTGTTTGGGAGTGTCTGAATGAGTGAGTGTTTGTGTGATTAAATGAGTCAGAGATGTCCCAGTCCCCCCTGGGAGGTTTTGTGTGTGTGTGTGTGTGTGTGTGTGTGTGTGTGTGTGTGTGTGTGTGTGTGTGTGTGTGTGTGTGTATCTGTGAGATAGAATGACCCATAGAATGACTCTAATACAACAGCAGAGCTATGTGGAGAAAGTAATGGAAGGAAACCCTTGCTTACAAAAGACTGGAATAAAATACTTTAGCGTTTCCTCCTGCATTATCTGCAAATTGATGGCATTTGTTCAGACATGAAGATTCTTTTCTAAACATGATTCCCTGGAATAGGTTGAGGTACTTGATAAGTTTCATCCCAATTAGTCTCAGTTGTCTTAAACACAAGTTGCAGTAGAGAACACAAGTTTGTGTTTAATTTGACTGCCTACATTTACATTTACAGTATTTGGTATCAAGAGCGACTTACAGTTGTCTCATATTTACAAAAACAAACAGGAGCCAAGTAGCTTAGTGGAACTGGAATTTGAATTCATGACCTTCTGCTTCAAGGTTTACTGTACCTCAAATACTGAGCTACCACTACCCTACATGCTTAGACTTTATTTTAACCAGCAAACCTTCTCAGATTTTTGCCAACAAAATTTTTTTTATGTACATAATGCTTTATATTACTGTTTAATAACTGATTTCTACCTATGCATGATCAAAGTAGGAATTAATTAGTAGTTTGTCAGCAACACATCTAATTCCTATTCATTACTAAGATCATCTTGTTAATTACTCAGTAAGTATGTAATTAGGAGTTCATGCTGTTAGTTATGCAGTAATTAAATGTTTTTTAGCATTTACCTGAGTCTCACATTACTCCTGTACAAATCCACCTATGGCTCTATTATCATAATTACTGAGTAATTACTGTTCACACCAACATTAAATCCCAATCCTTTCATTTCTGCTGGAGTTTTGATATACCACACCATTTTAATGCCTCACTGTCTAAAGTGTAAGGTCTATATGAGTTAGAGCACTTATCCAATTTATTGATAATCCTTTATTATATAATAAAAATAAACACCGATATATTTGGTTCTTCAGCTCCAGGAAGAAGGTATTGGAAATGAATGTTGGTGAGATGCATTCAGTAAATCATTACACCTATATGTTACTAGTAGTTCTATAGTAGAAAATTGGGACTCAATATAATATTGCCTGGTTAATACCAAGCACCTTTAAACATATTTATTGAGTAATTAACCACTTATTTTTAACATGAATAAGTGTTAATTACAAGCTAAAGATATTTGTTTTTGTATAGTTATTTATGAATTGTACAGTATCATAGTGCTACCTAAATGTAAATTATTTTGACTACTTACATTATGCTTAAAAGTTCAGTTTACTTCAAACTTATCGATATATTGTTCCAACTGATTTCATAAAAATTCCTATAGAATGTGAGCAAATAAGAGGTGTCTGTGGATTCGATTTGATTTCAAACTCATGTGAATTGTTACTATTTGACATCAGTATCAATGTTGAACTCATATTAATATGGGTATTACAGTAACACTGTATTATATAGCAGAGTATGTTTTTTATTCAGAAAAAAAAAAAGAACAACATTCACCTCAAATGTTTTGGAAATACGAATGCATACCTGCCACTTAGCGTGAACTTTTCAGCTCGGGGTGCATATTTAAGCAAAAAGAAATTCAAAGTAGGCTTTGAACAGTCCCTTCCATTTAGGTTACACCTTTTCCTCCTCTTCTCATGTGGTTCTCCTCAAACCCCGCTTGTCCATTTCCAGCTGTCATTTTTAATTTCTTTCATCATTAACAATCCCCCTTTTCTCCTGGTTACTATCTTTTTTTTTGTCTCCCTATTCTCCTTTTATCTCTCCTCAGCCCTCCCTCCTGTTCACCAAGCTTAGAATTTCTCAAACAACAGACAAGTTCACAGCAAGTGACCACACTGCAGACAATAAAAAAAATGCTTAAACAAAAATAACCAAGCCTTGAATTCAATTAAAGATACACAACCACTGTCATTTTTAGTATGCTATTTTTTCTTCATGCACAGATGTATTTCAAGACACAAGAACCTGATAGAGCAAAAGGAAAAAAAAAACTGTCAGACATGTGGATGTTGTCATTCAAGGTTGCACAGATCACACAACTTCCCATGAGTCAGTGAATATTTCTGGATGAATAGCATGGTCTAAAATAGCAATATAAATTATACGCAAATAGAGATAGTACAATTATAAAGCCTATAATAAAGACATCATAATCACTTCATAAAGGACAGATTTTTATTATGTGATGCATGTAACTTCTTTCCCCAGTGACTTGTTTTACAATCCGTTTGTGATTGTGACAATAATCAAGTCTGTCGTTTAATTGTTTAAACTGTTTAATCTTTCCCCTGTTCATATTAGTTTTCCCAAATTTGGCTTTCTGATCTAGGCTTGTGCATAAGTGTTTGTGAAGAAATCCGGTTTCTATGAAGTAATAAAAAAAAAGCCAATAAAATAAACCAAAGCAAATAGATTGGCCAATTAAAAGCAGTTCTTAATCAAAATTCTGTTTACATTGTTGCTCTAGGTGAACCCCACAAGCTCATTAACTGGTGATATGGCAGCCAGTTAACATTAAGCAGAAGAAGATTAATCACTATTCATCTGTGCTTAAATTAAGTCTAAACAAAGAATGAATCATTCTATATCATAGATGGTTTACATTTTTTTAATACAGTAGTATCTACTGTAACACATAGTACTGTAACTCAAGTAACACATAAAGCACAACTCATTATGATAACACTGGCTTCTGGAATGCAACTCTTATTGCTCAAACAGGCTAAAAACAGGAGCATGCAAGCCACATCATTTGAAAAGTTGAATAATTCGATAAGACACCTTTTAGTCAGCTCCTACTGAGCTCGCATACTGTCAAACGGTCAATAAAGATAAAGAATTCTCACAAACAAATAGGAATTCATAATGCTTTGAGTATGTGTATAAATATTTATATTAGTCAACAAAATTTCTCAAATGTTCTATAGTATTTCTGTGTACAGTAATCCCCCACTTTACTGCCGTTCAAATCTAGCTGTTTATCTGTTTATCGCAGAATTGCATTTACCACATATTTGTTTCGCTGATTTTCCCAGTCCGTCGCGGATAGCACGATAGACCAAACATCTTATAGAGAATTGTTTTTATGGAGTTTTATGTTCAAATAATGAAATGTAATAATAAAAATATAAGAATTCATTATAAAATGAAGTAAAATGTTAATACAGTACAGTACTGTAAAATAGCACTTTTGGGGTGCTGTCCGTTTATCGCATATAGCGGGCGTTTTTGAAATGTAACCACTGTGATAAACGTGGTATTAAAAAATCTCTCCCATACACATACATATATGAATATTTGGAGCATTAAATAAATACAGATAGTGTCATTGTTTTAGTCTTAAAATGTTATTAGCTTAAACGTGTTCACATGTTTGAAGTCAAATGCTCTTCTTTGCTTTTTACATTTCCAGGGCCTGAATCCAGAACTGCCTTCCTTACGATCAAATCTGCACCTGATAGTTTCTGATAATTTGACCTATTATATTATTTATGTTGAGTTTTTGACGTGTTAAGGCTAAGAATGATCTTATTTTATATATAATATTACATTATATATTATACTGTAGACAGAACCATGAGATTCTCTGATGACCATTTATTATTTTTCCACTCTTTTCTTAGCTGTCCTTTGAGTTGGTCTTTTCAAACTGACAGGTTTACTTTGGAAATACGTGAGCAGGATTTATTGCTCTTTATAGCACCTTTTCTCAGATAAATAAGGGTGCAAGTTTGTTTGTGTAACCGTGCCAAACCTTATATTAAAGAGTTATGAGGATTACTATCTAGTAATAATGTTCCATGCACATCAAACAGGTTTATAACGGTGACAGATGCATCCGCTGTGTGTGTGTGTGTGTGTGTGTGTGTGTGTGTGTGTGTGTGTGTGTGCGTAAAATACACTCACTAAAGCAGAAGCCCAATGAATTAAATCTGGATGACTTATTGAAGATTCTACAAGTTTCATTTCCAAACAAGGCTCAGTGTACTTGGATTTCAGAACAATATGTATGCATGTTTGCATATTAATAAACGTTTTATTGCTTTTATGACTGGCACCAGCAGATACATGTGTACACAACTGAGTTACACTGGTTGTAATTTTCAAAAGTATATGTAATATCCTGTTAGTGTTAAAAGTAATATTTTACTGACCGTTGAGAAACTAAATAAGTATGTACCTTCTGGGAATCTAATCAAATGAGTAAACTTTAGTTGATTTAGATGAGACATTGCTTGAAAATAAACAAATTGATGTGTGCACAATCAAACGCCTTATCAGTGTATATTTAACGCACATGTTTGACCGGTTATTACTGTAAGTGAGAGACGGCTTTATTTAACCTGTTTAACCTTTTGAAACACAATTAACTACATAAAAATAATAATAACGGAAATTGTTTAAATAGTTAGGACAGAGGAAGTTGGAGAAGGTTTTTTGTGGTTGGTTCATAATTACAGTTTTTATAGGCTTGTTTGAAAATGCAAATTTTTTTTTATCAATGATGAAATATCTACAATCTTACAAGTTTGTTCTATTGACTGTGGTCTGGTTAGAAATCAATCTCATAAGTTTCAATTAGGCAAAACAATCATTACTTGTATCCTATTTTTCCAAACTGTTTTCTGTGTGAATGTAATTAATTATGCCGTAACTAGAAATTAGATCCAGAATAATAAATTGTTTTGGAATTATTTTTTAGTCTGAAGAACAGCCATATCTTTTCACATCTCTATAGTCCAAGGGTTTTCTTTAAAAAAAAATAAGAAAAGCTGCCTCATGACTGATGACATCATGCAACACATTTCAGGTATGAGTGGCATTTATGAGTCAGTCCTAAGGGGCAATGAACGCATGCTGGCGCCCTCTGTCTCCTGCTACTTTTCCCATAATAACATTATGTCTGTACAGTCTAGCCCAGTGGAGAATTGATATTGGATTACCTAAAGCACAACAGGGTGCTTAATCATCATAAACTAGATGCTTTCAAGAAATACCTGAAAAAGGGAGAAAAATTGTGTGTGTGTGTGTGTGTGTGTGTGTGTGTGTGTGTGTGTGTGTGTGTGTGTGTGTGGAGGGGATTATCAAGTTCAAAAGAATTATTAATTGTTTCAGTGTATTTTTTATATATATAATATATATATATACATATTTGTTTTATGCCATAGACTCTGGATTTTAGAACTTTTTTTCGCTTTTTGGATCTAACACTAGCGTTCAAAATGCTTCAACAGATGTTATTACCTGATATTTTAAGCAAAATCACTAAACATTCAAAGCATACAGTGTTTTTTTATGCACCCAAACCAAAACCAAGCCATTGGTACACAATTTATTTCCTACTAGTTTCAGAGGCAGGAAGAGCAGAGATGTTCCTGTGAACTATTTAATGTTTTGCAGTTTGTTGGCAGATGAAGACAGTAAATGTGAAGAATGTAAAGAGAATTAAAATTTCCTTGTCAGAATAAAGCATGTCAGTAAAGCTGACATAATAACATTAAATAGATTCGCAAGAAAGACACATTTGTGGATGAAATTTTGTATTTTTGTATTTTTTGTATTTTTATGAAGTTGATTTCTATTAAGTGGTTTTATTGGGCACTAGTCATATAGGATTGCATTATCAGACTAAATAATGTCTAGGATCATTCTTTTAGAAAATCTATAATTGTGAAGGATTTCAACATCTAGTTAGTAATCCTAGTAATATTCTATGGTGCCCCTTTATTAAAAAAGTGTATTAAATTTATGTGGAAAAAATACAATCAAGCTAGAGAGAAAATGTCAGTGCCAAGGTTGTGTAGAGAAGATTCTATTTAATAGTTGTAAGTAGGAAACTGTTAGACCAGCTTTTGGCAGGTATTTACATATTTTTGTGTGTTTGTGACAGTTAAGTTAATCCAATCTACAGGTGTTTAGTGGATATTGATAAATCCTGACCATGTGGCTCAATATTTGTTATTGGAGCTATTACAGGACTATGGGGTCCTGCAGGTCAATACTTTGTGCAATCTGTTCTTTGTATGAGCGCAGCAAGAGTTCTCACTGCAGTCTCACCATCAAGTCATAACTGATTAAATTGAAGGTTGGACTCAGTCAAGTATGTGTTTTTTCTCCTATTTGTGGTTTTCATGTACAGCAAATGGCGATACAGCCCAGTATAGCGGGGTTAGTGGTGGCATCTTTACTGCTTGGAGATGGTGTTTATTTCATGGCAGTATGTGGAGTAGACTTCTAAAATGCATTCAAAGCTGCTTTGTGTTTTGCAGCAGGAATAAAAGTCAACTCTTTGAAATCCACAGAGAGGTATGGGGAGAGACCTTGTCTATACTAGACTTAAGTATGCCAGGATATTGTTCAGAAGGGAGGACTGAGAAAAAGTAGCTGTAGGCAGTGAGCCAAGGAATAAGATCACAAGTATGAGGCCTGAAAACAAAAATTTCACCAAAAGTTATGTTTACCCTTTATGACCAGATAAGGAGGCGTATAAGCTGTAAGACGGTTTTTAGTTAAACCACCACCTCCTAGAAACAAGAGGAGCAATTTGGAGTTGTCAGGCAGGCTTGGGCACCGATGAGCTGAGCAAAAACTGACATTTCTGACATTCCTATGATCAAATAGAATTACCAAACAGCTGTCATCAATGAAGTGAGTCTGTTTAAGCCCAAATAAACATCAGCTGTTACTGTTCATTTACATTTTGTTTCCATAATCTGTTAAGATCTTTCAAATCATGTACAGAATCTTACTGATAAAAAGTATTGATCCAAAGAAGGGGTTAAAAGAAATTCCAACACATTAGATGTCACAAATGTCTCTTGATTACTCATCACAGACACCTGGACTCAATTACACGCTCATAAAAGTAGGACTTTTACATCCATATACAAACTTAAGTATAGAAACTATCATAAATTGTAGTCCAAATGTTCATACCATGCTTTTCACTCTGTCATTCTGGTTCCATGATTAGAGTTTTCATCTAGTTTATATTGTTTGCTGATTGCCTGACCCGAGCCTGTTCATTGTTTATGATTTGGTGGATTGATTGTTTTATATCTTAAAGCTGTCTTCCCCTGCACTTGCATCCTTATCTGGCATCCCTGACAGCTATCAAGATACAGGGAACAATAAAGGAGCTGCAGAAATATCTGGTAAGTACTGTCCATTCCCTGCTTCTGGCAACAATCTCTTGTATTCTTCACATCAGGCTAAGGGGTAGGGTGACTAGACAGAAGCACCTCTCCAGAAAAAAAATCCAAGTGAGCCTAAATCACTTCAAAGCATGTGGCAAAATGTGTTATGGTCTGATGAAAACAAGATCGAAAAACCTGCAGGCTTCAGTGACACATATGAAGTAAACTTCTACTTTCCAGTATGGAAAGTAAAATCAATTACAATACAGTACAATTACAATACAATACAAATAAATTACAATACAACTCCAAGTCAGCTGAATGGCTTCAAAAGATAAAAATATATAGATAGTTTGGTAATCCAGTTATATCCCTGTGGAATGGTTTCTGGGAAGATGTGAAGATGTGGGAAGCGTATAATACAATTGCCAAATCAAGAAGAGCTAAGTTGATAGACTCTGTGTGTTGTATTTAGGGCTGTCAAAATGAACAAAATGATTAATGCATTTGTGTTTGACAATTTTTATAAAACAAAATTAAAAATAAATATAAAACAGGCGAAATTAAAAACTTTAAAGAAACACACATTTCTTCCTGACAACCTTTCTTTACTCAGATATAAAAAGTCTGACTAAGTTGGGTAAAGTCTGAGACAGAGTTTGGCGGGGGTTCTTTGTGAGGTTAGAGGGAGGAGCAACACTTCTTATGGGGCACGACATCCTCATCTAAGCAGGAAGGTGGTTTAGGGAATCAGAGGCATAGCTTCAGCTAAATAAGAGGGTTAACCAAGGTCCTTGACTGAGGAGGGGGCTACATAGGTTCCAGCAGCATCTGGGCATCTGTTGCTGGGGTTAACAGGGCAGAGGGTCACTGTGGTGCCTTAAGCAGAATAGTCATAGTCACAGTGGTGATCTCAGCAGGGCACAGAGACATGATGGCGTTGAGAATGAGACAACAGCATAATACAGTTTCCCTGTTGCTGACCACTGTCATGTCAAAAGATTGCTTTATCATTAATAAAGTTGTCGAAATTTGAAAGCACTGTCCATTTCAAAATCAGTTGATTAGAAAGAGAGAAAAAAGTAAGCAACAGAGGCAATTTAAAGAAAAAACTGTCTTAGATAAAATTAAAATTAAAATGAATATACAGTGTGAATCAGAAGTAATCTTTGCTGATGATGGACACTAGTCAAAACATGGACTCGGAATTTGAATGAGTTTGAATAAGAAACTGAATAAATTCAAAACATCATGGATACAATCAATATGGATGAGGTCCATCTGGAACTTTTTTTAAAAAGACATTTTAGTTTGTACTGTACAAATATTAGAGTATTCAGCCCTGCTGACCTTGAAAGACAGAGGGAAAAAAAAGAAAGAGGGATATCGACAGAGTAATAAACTGTTCCCATGGAAACTGCTCGACCCCCACAGCAAGGTGTAAGATCTAGCTGATTTTTTTCCCCCACAAAACACACAACATCAGTTAACTGCAAACATTTTAAAAAGTAAGAAAAACTGAATTAAAACAGTTGCCCTGATTTTGTGGCATCCGAGCAGTAAATGAGCAGCAAAATGTAAACCATTGGGAACAAATATCCCACAGATTAAAAAAAGTGACTTATTGGTACTTATTTGTAAAAGAAATTTAAGAGAAACATGAATTCACAGTTAAGATTTATGAGTTTCTAAGGACAAAGTTTAAATATTATTAAGTACACACCAGTTACAGACAGCAAAGTTTCTGGAATAATACTTGTCCATTTTATCAACCAAACTTTCTGTTGAGTATGTACAGTGGATTCAGATTACCCCTACTCATACATTTTGTTATACAGATTAGATTTTTTTATTGGATATTATTGCTATTTTACCCATCAATATATATTGAATTTCCTCTTATGATTAAGTGTTTTTAGAGATTTTTTAAAAATATGACATTTCAGAAAATGGAAATCTATTATTCCCAAAAGTATTTCTATCAATAGACAAAAGACATTTTTATCAATAATTTATTGAAGCCCCTTTAGCAGCAATTACAGCTAACTGTCTTGATACATCTCTACAAGCTTTGCTTTTAGATTAAGGAAAATTGTCCTATTCTTCAAAATCCTCTGTCGTTCACAGATGTTCTCTGCAGATGTTTAATAGGGTTTAATCTGGGCTCAAGGACATTCAGTGACTTTCCCTGGGGCCACTCCAGTGTTGTATACTTGAATTCATTGTCGTATTGTGACCCCAATCTCAGTTTGTGTGCACTCTGGAGGAAGATATATTCAGGAATGAGTCTATATTTGGCTGTTTTTATCCGTCCCTCAATAGATTTCCAGTCACCTTGTCTCTGCTGCTGAGAAGCCAATCACATAGCATGGTGATTCCACCGCCATGTTTCACCATAAGGATGGTATTAGCCCGGAAATGCACAATATGCATTTTTGCCAATAATAATTTCCCATAATGCTTACTGTTCTGCCCAAAGAGTAAAATTGTTCTCTCATCAAACCAGAGTGGTTCCATCTCTGCACTTTTGGAGCTATTTTAAAGCTCCTGTTAGATTCTTAAATTCTTTTCTTTTCAGATGCCCAATTTGGCTGGGCGACCAACTCAAGTAACCTTTGAGGTTGTGCTAGCTTTTTACATTTTAAAATGAATAAAGTCATTGTGGTCCTGGAAACACTCAAATCCTTAGACAATCCTTGCAATATTTTGATTATGAAGATCCCCAGACAGTTCCTTCAGCTTCATGATTTGGTTTTGTTCTAACAATGCAGTGTAAATCGTGGTCTGCTGGCCTTTATAGACCATAGTGTGTGCTTTTCAAAACTATTAATTCAAATAGAAAAGGTGGAACCCAAGTACGGTGTAGACACGTAAGATATTTGACTAAAAGTTGACCAAATATACATTTGTTTCTAAATAAAAGATTAAACAAAGATCATCTAAAATCTCAGCTGAAAAAAAAAAAAATACATCATTCAGTGTAGATGGATAGGAAAAAAAGAGAATTATATTCATTTAAAATTCATATATACACAATAAATTCCCCAACAATTAATGTCTTAATACTGTCTGGTATTGTATATACAGTATTAATATATCTCCTGGCCTTGTTATTTTTTTTGTCTTTCCAAGATTTTACTTTTAACAACTATTTCTGGTTTAATTTTAAGCACCTACAAATTAGATCAGGAAATATGAAAGTTTTGTTAATGCTAACTATAAATATATGTATAATAATAATTAGACTTTAAAACAACAAAAAGGTGTTGTTAGATCTTTGCACATTTACAACTTTGTGAGACATTTCTTTAAAAGAATACTGAATGAGACATAGGGGGAAAAAAGAGAGCGGAAGACAGGACATCATTACTAGGCAGAAAGGTGATACTCCATTGAAAATACTTATTACCCCTAAGGAACCTTATATATTTGCTTGCCATGTGTCATTTTTCTGTGGTTTATTATTTGTGTGTGTGTGTGTTTGTGTGTGTTTGTCTGTACATTTCCACTGTTGAAATATAGTGCACAAAGTTTATATATTAGGTTGGAATGACATATTAGCATCTCACATCATATTTTTCAATCTTTGCTCTGTAATATCAAGCGCACTGCAATCTCAAAACCACACTTTTTTCAGGCCAAAACATCCATACTACATTTATATTTATTTGACTTTTTGTAGTAGTTTCTGCTTGGTCATGTAATATGATGGTCATGCAATATGTTTGAATGTGAAATACTGTAGCACATAATCCACATCACCAAACAGTGTACATGCACAAAAGTTTTCAAAACTAATACAATTATTTTATTAAATTCAGTACAGAGGAAATCAATAATTTTCACACTATTCCTGCTCTAACCTTAGCCAGACCAGTTTGCTTGTATAAACTCTTATTGGAAAAACTGTGCTATACTGGGGCTATAAACAATAGAACGTCCAAATAGAGAGATATCTGGTTCCTCTGTAACATGAAAAACAACGTCTCATTTATCTTCGAGAGGCAGAATTAAAAAATGAGAGGCTGGGAGGGTGTGAACAACTGTTAATAACTGCTATAATGTAAGTGATCACGTTTCCATTTTTTCATTTTCCAAAAAACACCTCAGCCTACTAGCATGGGCATCATGGACTAGCTCTGGACATCAATTCCCACACCTCAGTCATGCCAAAACAATCCTATTCACAAAGCTACTGATTAGGTACACCTATTTCAATTATACCCACAACCACAGCCACATTTTAAATGGACCTTGCTTCAATGTGAACTTCGCATTCAAAGCCTACCCTCAGCTGCTTTTTTTCTCTGTTGTTACCAAACCATGTAACCTTGTTTTGATCCCAACTTGTTTTTGCCTCACATTTACAATTCTTTTCTAGCCTTGTTCAGATTTGTCTGATCGCCTGACCATTTGCCTGTTTTTGACCATGAGCTTGATTCGTGTTTTGGACTGTTATTAATTATTGCTGCACAACATGCACCCGCATCTGTCCACACTGCTTTTACATGGCAAACTAACTTGTCTCCTGGAAATTCCATTGAATTAAATCTATTTATATAGTAAGAGACTGATCTCAAAATTGTTGATAAATTAAACCTTGTATATTCGCTTGCAAATACTTTTTTTTAGGATTAGAAATTAAAGTTTGTATTAGAAAGTATAGCCAAAGTGTTACAAGATTCTATAACTCAAATAAAACCTTTTAATAATGTCCCTCTATACATTACAAGACAGTGTATAAATAGTATTGTGGTTTTGTTGATGGAATAATACAAATAAACAAAATATTGCATCTGATGTCAAATATGTAATAGGAATTGTTAATAGAACATGTTTAATCATGTGTTTTTTTATTGAATATATGTATAGTTATGATTACCTGCATCCTTGTGCCTAGATTCAAATCCCAGCTGTGCTGATATTTACTATACCAGCAGTCTTGTTGCTGAATTATTAAGCAGAGTTCTTTGGATCTGGTCCAATACATTTTTATTAAATAAACCTGTTGGGGTGTTTTTGCATAAAACACTAATATGAGCATGTTTTGTTTCCATTTGTGTCAATGGGGGGAAAAAAATCTGGCTACTGTGGGCTTCTGTAAGTTGAATGGAACTATGTGTGGCAATATCACACAGCGAACTGTTTTTGTCATTGAACAGCATGTTAAATGCCACAGGCCAATTAGCCTCCTGTTGGTAGAACAAGATATACACACAAACACACACATGCACCTTTGGGTTAAAGTTTACTGTTCTCACACCTTTAATAATGAGCTCTGGATGAAAAGGGCAGAATAATACAGGGCACAAAAACATATGAGCACTTTAATATTCGCAAACATGAAAATCCTAAAAACTAACGTTTTCTAATGCTATCTAAGAAAAACTGCAATATAATAATTTCTTCACTTTCTTTCACTGTTGCTTTGCTTGCATGAGTAAATGTGACATTTCCTTCAACCACACAAGGGAATACGAAGGTCTTATTAATAATTCATGACAGCAAAAGCAGTAAAGTTGTCTTATTAGCAAGCTAGCCCTCACTAATCAGTGATTCTGTTTTCCATTTATTTCCGTCAGCATTTTTTTTTCTTTTACCCTTTTACAACGTGGTGAACTTTCAGTGGCTGCATTTGGGTGCTTTGCTCTTCTCTCCCAACTGGGAATTCCTGAATATATTTAATGACTCATACATCATACCCCATTTCTTTCACAAAAGATACAGAATGCTGGCATACTGTAGGGATGATAGAAAAATCATTAATTCATTCATTCATTAATCGATTCATTTAATCATTCCTTCATTCATTTCATTTCATTTAGGATTTATGAATGTGTGTGTGCTTGGTGACTGAAATAAGTGGAAAACTTGATTGCTAATACAATTTTTACTGCTTTTGTCATGAATTAGAACTTTTTTATTTCTGTATGTAAAAAAAAAAAAATGTTGGTATCCCTTTTTAGGCAATGCTGTGATGTTCTGTAAACTTTTAATATATCGATGATGATGTCAAAACAATTCCAATAATATTGAGATATTGCGCACAGCAAACAATTCACACTTGTGTCGTACAATTTTGGTAATTTTGTAAATGTATACATATTGTTTTATTACTAATAATTAAAAAAAATATATTTTTTTAAAAAATATATAATATTTAAACATATATATTGTGTTTGTGTATATTGTGTATTGTTTATATATAATATATAAACATGACTTACTTCACTCAAGGCAATTTTGTGTATGAGCTTCTGATTATTTAGATTTTGATTATAATTATGATTTTGATTATATTTGTTTATTAAAGTAATATGTATTCATTTTGATGGCATGATATTACCATTGCTATAATTAATTGTCACACACACACACACACACACACACACACACACACACACACACACACACACACACACACAGAAAATCTCTTTGCACTAAAGCCAAGGGTTAAAAATATTTGAGAAATTATACTTCATTGTCAAATATAAGTTGGGGTATCTATACTTGACTTGACTTTACATTAAATACCTTTACTTTCACTTTGTACTTTTCAAGAATTGACTCTATTTTTAATTTTATTATCTCTCTTCGACCAATAACTGGCACCATACTGCGGTAGAATGGGCTCCTGGGTATTTTATTCACATTAGATTTACATTTTAATTTAAAGTTTTCAATAACTTGCCTATGTTCTTCTTAATTTTAACATTGAAAGACATCTACCTTTGATTTTTTTTAATACATACAGTATTTACATTTATAAGGAATTTGCAATTTTTTGTATTTTGCTTGACTAGACTTTTGCCTTAATATTTCTTTTATTTGATTAACATTTTGAAACATATTTATCATTTCTTAGTATGTTAACCATTTCTAAATAAAAATATATTTGCACTAGTTTACAAACAAGAAGCCACAAAGACTTTTCTTCAATCTGTACCACATAGTTCAAAGATACGCTTTAAAATATATACTTCATTCATATATATATATATATATATATATATATATATATATATATATATATATATATATATATATATATATATATATATATATAATATGTACATGTTTTCAAAGTAATTAATGTTCAATTCGGTCAATTAAATACACCAATATTAAGTGTTTGCAACTATAAAATATAATACTACACCATTTAACACTGCCTTCAAGAAAGGAAAAGTCAAGTAAAAAACACAAATGAAGAATTTAGATATATCCAAAGAGATAAAAATATAAATAAATCATAATTTAATTATTTGACTAAACTAGATCAATATAAAATGATACTATTCTTTAATATAAAGATACAATGGGAATTCATCAAGAGAGAAAGAAAGAAAAAAGAAACAAAGAGAAAGAGAGAGAGAGAGAGAGAGAGAGAGAGAGAGAGAGAGAGAGAGAGAGAGAGAGATGAATGGGGTTTGATTTCTCAGCTGAGTGCTGTGTGAGGTACAGGAAGCAGCAGGTTGCATTTAAAAGAGAATCCCTTCATGACCCTGCATCACAAACCACTCAAGCTTATGTAGACACACACACACACACACACACACACACACACACACGCACGCACGCACGCAGGCAGGCACGCACACACACACGCACACATACACACTCACACACACATACACACACACACACATACACACAAACACACACACACACACACACACACATATACATTAAAAATTTATCACCATGTACCGTTGGAATTAAGATTTTAATCATTATTAGTAGCTCAATGTATATCAAAGGTACAACCACAATTCTTAAAAAGTAGGAGCACTGTGTAAAATGTAAATTAAATAAAGAATGCAGATTTGCAGATTTTATTAACATTTACAATTACATTACAAATTACCTTTTTTTTTCTTTAAACAGTATTTTTCCATTTAAACATTAGATGTGTCTTCTATGTTCTATTGTGAATAAAATATGAGTTTATGTGATTGGCAAATCATTGCATTCTGTTTTTATTTACATTTTACACAGTGTCCCCATTTTTTGGAGGATCTGGGATTGCATCTTTTTTGTTAGGAAAGCTATTTGTTACAACCTTTACGTAAATATAAAGCCGAACTTTGATACATGTAAGATTCATATAGCTAGTGAGTATGAAAAAAAACAACAACATAGAAACCTGTATTTTAAGCTTCTCAGTGCAGTATTGTAGACCAACCACAAACCACAAGCCAACCACCAAAGGCTTTGACTTTCTATAAGCAAAATCTCTAGATTACCCTTCGTAGCTACATTGCACAATGTGGCAGTCTAAATATAAATGTAAGTCTCTCTCTTTCTCACAGTTCTCTTTATAGTAAGCTAAATCAGGTTAAGTTGCCAGTCATGCAGTAGCATTCTTGATGATAGTAATATCCTGGGGTGAGATGGAGGAAATCTGGAAAGCATGTTCAGTCACATCTGTACTGTTACTATGGTTAGACCCATTAGAAACTGTGTTGCCATCAGCATGCCAATCATCCATCACACCTACTTACTGAGCTGATGGATGGACCAGCACATACAGTACAGCACAGCAATGCTAATAATATTGTTCCGAGCATTGAAAAGGTCTTCTTTTTTTACATTTCAAAACATTGCTGGTGGAAATGTTAATGGATGCTTTATTGCTGATCCACAAATGCAGACCAGATTTCTCCCATATATAAATATAAATGCCATATATATCCCATATAAATAATATTCTTAGTTCAATGGATTGATTTTTTCCTCAATCCAATACATGTTATTATTTCTTTCTTTCTTTCTTTCTTTCTTTCTTTCTTTCTTTCTTTCTTTCTTTCTTTCTTTCTTTCTTTCTTTCTTTCTTTCTTTCTTCAGCATCAGTGCAAATGCATATTTTTATATACTGATGTTTGTAGACACCAGCCCATAAAATTATGATATGCTTTTTTTTTTTAAAATATCTGATACCCCATTTATTCCCAATTTGCTGTTATAATAACCTCCACACATCGTTCCATTTTTAGTGGATATTTGTGCTCATTCAACCACAAGTGCCTTAGTAAATCCGGTACTGATGTAGGGTGAGGAAGCAGAGAGCGTTTCAATTTATTCCAAAGGTGTTCAATAAGGTTAAGGTCACAGTTCCCTTTCAGGAACTTGATCTGCATTGCAACACTTTGGGAACGCTTCTGCGTTGTCCACGCTCTGAATCATGTGTGTAATCTGTCTGAAGGTGGGGTGACGTCACGACCAGGAAGCTATAAAAAGCACATGGACAGCTTCCTGGCGACAGCTTCTGTTTGTTCATGAAGCGCTCTGTGTGTTTTTTATGTTAATTGTTTACTTATTATTTGTAAAAAAAAATAATGAAGGTAAGCAAGAAAGGAAAACACACTTTCTCGCTTGTGTGGCTTGCCTGGGAGCGGAGCACGCCAAGTCGGGTCTCGAGGGAGCCGACTGCGAACACTGCGCTTGCATGTCTATGTGATTGCTTCGCTCATGATGGGCACTCTTCGAAGAGGGTGCCCTTAATCCCTGGGTTCTGGCCCCACTCTTGCTAAAGCAGAGCGCTGCGCTAGTTCCTGGGGTTTGCAGATGGAACTCGCAGAGGGTTTTGAGACAGGCATGTCCCTTTCACACGGTTCCCACCCTGCCCCGGCACCCCCAGGGGCCTGGTATGTTAACTCTGCCACGGAATGTGTTTTAGGGCATGGCCAGCTCCAGCGAGTTCCCTCCTCAGCTTTCACCCGGCATCGTAGCGGACCAGGAGAACTTGCCGCCTTTTTCAAGATCCCTAAAACTGCACCAGGGCATAGCCCTGCTCTAGGCATTCCAGAGGTCAGTCTTGAGAGACTGATACCCTTAAGAGACTACCTGGCAGCCTGGAAAGTTTTATGAGATGTGTCTCGGTGGGTCCTGCGTACTGTAGACCAAGGCTTTACAATTCAGTTTGGGTTTCGTCCGCCTCGCTATGACGGGGTTTGTCCCACCCTGGTGGGAACCAAGCAAGCTCTGGTCATTTAACAAGAAGTACACACTCTCCTGAGGAAGGAGGCCTTCGAGGTGGTTCCTCCATCAGAAAGAGAGTCCGGGTTCTACAGCCGGTACTTCATAGTTCCCAAAATGGGGATGGTGGGTTGCGTCCTATCCTAGATCTATGTCAGCTGAACCGCTCACTTATGAGATTCAGGTTCAAAATGCTGACCCTCAAGCAGGTTGTGTCTCAGATCAGATCCAAGGACTGGTTTGTCACAGTAGATCTAAAGGATGCATACTTTTATGTTCCATCCTCCCTTCTCACTGGACATTCCTGAGGTTTGCTTTTGGGCTAAAGCTTACCAATATCAGCATCTTCCATTTGGCCTTGCCCAGCACAGAGACTTCAGGGAATCCGCATCGTAATCTATATTCGACGATTGATTGATATTAGCTCGATCAGAGCAGTCAGCAGTTTGGAATCGAGATGTCATTCTCGCTCACATGAAGGTGCTGGGGTTTCGGCTGAACGACAAAAATAGTGTGGTTTCTCTTATCTTTCTACAGAAAACCACTTATTTAGGTCTCATATGGGATTCGATGATTATGTGCCTGCAGCTTCTGATTTGGCACATGTTTTACTCTGGATGCGTATCTTCCTAACTAAACCCTCCCTATTTGTCAGGGGTTTGGGACCTGCACTTAGAGTGCACTGGCTTGTGCAACCCTAATGGCTGGGTTATATGATATATGATATATGATATATTATCTACAAATGGGTATATGACACTGGGCGTTTGTAGTTTTATGAAAATATGTGTAGTATTTTGGGAAGTGAGTGTAATCTTTTAACTTTCCTTTAGACATTAGTCTGAGCCTATTTCAATTCAGATTTTTTTCTGCACTCAAGGTAGAAAAATGGCAATTCTGAATTTTGATTATTATTCATTCGCTGTTGTATTGCACATACTAAGCATCTTTTGATATAGTGTCACTAAATTAATCCAGCAAAATGAATAGGTTATCAGATAATTGGTCGCACTTCAAAAAGACTAGTTTATTTTTCCCCCAGTAGAATTAAGTTGTGTTTAATCATGTTTACTGATTATAAATTACTTTTATATATTTTTAAGCAACTTATACTTAAAATATACTTAAAAGCATCTATACTTAAATAAATTATAGAAATGCTTTCACATGACGTGATTTATTGACTAAGACAAAAAAAGCATAAAATCTCTCCCAAATAGCAAAATTCCTGAGGCCCAGATCAGGCTCACACCTAGCACTTTCATCTGGCCCAATACCAAGTTGAATGATGGCACTTGGGCAGTCCACACTTGTTTGGCAGATTTGGGCCACAAGTAAGCCAAAGGATGACCGACTGTCAGCCATGAATAAAACAAACCAACCAGATTTGGCCCAGATTCAGCACCTTGTTCTGGCCCACATACTGTACTGAATTATGTAATTTTTGCGGTCCGCTCCTGTTTGCCAAATTTGGGCCAAAATTAAGCCAAATAACTGCATACTGTCATCCATGAATCAAACAAACCATCCAGAACTGGCCCAAATCTCGCACACGTTTACTTTAATTTTGGCCCAGATCCAACATCTTGTTTTGGCCCACATGCCGGGTGGAATGATGGCACCAGGGTGGTCCAATCCTGTTTGCCAGATTTGGGCCAAAAGTAAGACAAAGGACTGCCAACTGTCAGCCATGAATAAAACAAACAAACAAACAAGAACTGACCCACATTCTGATCAACATTTATTTAAATTTTGGCACAGATCCATCATCTTGATCCGGCCCACATACTGCATGGAATGCTGGCATTTGGGTGGTTGAGTCTTCTTTGTCAAATTTGTGCCACAAGTTAGCCTAACCATTGCCGCATGTAAGCAAACAAAATGTTAGAACCGGTGATTTTTAAAGATATAGGTTGTACTTTATATATTCATTAATATTTGCATTGAAAATCCAGTACCTTATAACATTTCCAAAACATTTCTTTATTACATCACATTACCAATCTAACAATGGCAGCAAAAAAAAAACCTGACCATGTTAACTTAGCTGTGCAAAGGAAATAAACAAAAATAACACCACAGCAACCTTGGCAACAGGAACCAAATAAACATTTATTGACCTCCTTGACTGGGCCCATCAACATCATGGCCATCCTGCATGCCTGTAAAAAAAACAAAAAACAAAACAAAACAAAACAAAACAAAAAAATTAATTCAATAACATTACATCACTGCCTTATTTTTAAATTATTCCTTTATATAACCAATCCCTGCCACCCTTTCAACCTCTTTTTCTGTAATTCTGTTTACAATTTTGTGGTGGAGTTTAGTTACCCGCGGTCAACAGTGCAAAGTAATGGAGAGTGTGTTAGAGAAGTGAAGAAAATAGTGCAGGCAGGGTGGAGTGGCTGGAGAAGAGGGCAGGGGTGATTTGTGATAGAAGGGTATCTGCAAAAGTGAAAGGGAAAGTTTATAGGACTTGTGGTGAGACCTGCGATGTTGTCTGGCTTAGGTGGAGCTGGAGGTAGCAGAGTTGAAGATTTTTATTGGGAGTGACGAGGATGGGGACAAAGTAAGAGAGGCCCATGTGAGATGGTTTGGACATGTGCAGAGGAGGGACATGGGGTATATCGGTAGGAGAATGCTGAGGATGGAGCCACCAAGAAGGAGGAAAAGAGGAAGACCAAAGAGGAGGTTTATAGATGTGGTGAGGGAACACATACAGGTAGTTGGTTTGAAATAGGCAGATGTAGAGGACAGAGTAGTATGGGGACGGATGATCTGCTGTGGCGACCCCTAATAGGAGCAGCCAAAAGAAGAAGAAGATTGATAGACATCTATATATGCATTGCATGTATGACTTTTCCAGCCATTTGTGGTTCTTTCACAAACTGTTTCCACAAACCTGGAGGCACACAATTGTAATGGATGTCATCCAATTATACTGGATACAGTATAATTGGAGTTCCTTCACTTGAACTAGGAGACCCAAACCTGTTCCAGCATGACGATTCTCCTGAGCACAAAGCCAGTTCCTTAAAGAGATATAGGTTGGAGTGGAAGATCTTGAGTGGCCTGCTTTAGATCTCTGAACTCAATCCTATTGAACATCTCTGGGATGAATTTAACTGCTGACTGCACCTTAGGTTACCACACAACCTGATTTTACTTTGTTTTACATTTTATTAACATTTTTAAATACAAAAAATGTAAAATAAAGTGATTTGATTTGATTAGCTTTTAATATTTTGAATAACACACAACCAAAATAGCTTTTTTGTGATTCATCCTATGATAGTAATTAGAAGAGAAAATTTGTTTGCTTCATGCCTATGGGGTATCCGGATACTAATTTTAGCTGTAATAGACATTAGTGGTGCATTGAACAGATGAAATGCAAGCAGCGCAATATTAATCTTTTCAAAACTTATAGACCTAAGGCACTTAAAAACTTGCATAGGCAAAATTCTGTAACTGTAAAAAAGCATGATTCAATTAACATTATTATTTATTTATTTTGTTGCTGAGCCAATTTTGCATTTAAGGAATTTTTATACTAGTGACAGATGCTTGTGAACACTACACAAATGTACCTCTCTACCATCTGAGGTCCCTGTCCCACAAACACCTCCAGTTTGAAAACTGCAATGGGGCACTGAGCTGTTATTTACTTTAGTGTTGAAATTAAATTCTGTGTCTGTGTAAAATCTATTGAGAGTTTTGTGTGAAATTCCCTGGAGATCAGCAGATTCTGAAACAAGTATGCCATGGTTACAGTAAAAAAAATTCTGATGATTGATGGGAAGATTAAATCAAGCTCCTGACTTGTATCTGCATGATATTATGTATTGTTCTGCTGCCACATGAATGGCTGATTGGTAAACTGCATGATTGTATACATACATTGCTTTCACCTTACACCAATCCATGCCTACACCTCTCAGGGGATAATATATCAGATAGATAGAGACAGTAGTTAAATTGAACTTGCATGTCTCTGCCTTCACAAATCACTTGCATGGGAGGTTCTATGGCTTAGTCCCAGGCAAGGGTGGATTAGTATATGTATCAGTAATGACTTAATGAGTAAAAATTCAAAGGTCCAGAAGTCTCTACACAATAAAAAAGGCCTACACAATAATGTTGAATATGTAACAAGAATTAATCCATCATTACAAATTTAAGCTTTGTATTTAGCTTAGTGGTTAGGCCTCTGGGGCTCAAGCCCCAGCGCCACAAAGCTAGCACTAGTGGGCCCTTGAGCAAGGCCCCTAACTCTCTCTGCTCCAGTGGCACTGTATCATGGCTGACTTTGCGCTCTGGCCTCAGCTTCCAAACATGCAGAAAAAAGCAAAAAAATAATTTTACTCTACTGTAATGTATATGTGACATATATATGTGACTATTTTCTCTCTTCTTTCTTTCTTATTGTTTTAGTTCTCTATAGAGAGATATAGAGTATGTGTATATAGAGTATATAGAGTGTGGTCCGAATCTTCTGTCATTGATGCCATTCAATGTGGAACCTTCAATTCTGAATGAAATCCAACCAGAACATACATTAAATGGTTCCAATAAAATCTCTAAATGGTCTATTAGATTTGCCTTAGAGGAATACACAATAACCCACAATTCCGCACTTCCAATGTGGTCAATTAAATGTGTGAAATATGATATCTGTTGTGATGTCAAGATGTGACAGTCGAGCAGCAGCTCAGGATGAAGTGAAGGCAGGTTGAAAGTTTAGTTATGTGTGCTTTGTTTATCCTTTCAGGGAGAACACCATGTACCTGAGTGAGAGGGACATGGCTGATGGGTTCCTTTTGTGTATCTGTCCCAAGGGGCCATTGTCTCATAATCCTTCCCTGGTCCCTGGGATTATGCGATAGCAGGTCCGTGGCCTTGGTCTTACTGAAGACCTGCATTTAATTGGTGATTAGTTACAGCCACTCCTGGACATCTGTGCTTTCAGTAGAAGCTGAGCCACATTGGAACTCAGGGCATCTCTCTCAGCATTTGGGTTACTCTTTGCAGATGATTAATTTAAATGGATGTAACACCATATGGTCAATCACAGGTAAGATTGATCAAAACCAATCTACAGAAATAGATAATGCTTTAACTTAAAAATAATTATAAAAAAATAAGAATAATAATATCAATAATAATAATAATAATAATTAGAAAGTGTATAACAAGAAAAGGAAGAACAGTAAGATACATATAATTAATTGCAACAAAGCTTTTAACCAAACTAATGTTTCATCGACATCCATTCATTATTCTTGAAAGTCATCTTGCATATTCATGATTTATACTCCACTGTTTAGCATTTTCTTTTATCGGCTCTGCAGTCTTTAAGTTGGTTGTAAGTGTTTTTCAGTGTCATTAGAACACCTGTGTTGAAGGCAATAAAACAATAGAAAAAAGTATAGGTTTCAATGGAAAATGTAAAGCACATCACTTTCAATTGTGAGGCTTCCAGTTACAGATTTGTTGTCATTCTGCTTTTTAGTTCAAGAGGTTTTCAAATATTTGCCACACTTCAAGACCAAAATGATCAAATAAAACATAAAATAATGAGACAATTATCTTAAAATATCATAAGGAACTATTTATACTGGATGTCCTCTAAAACTCATTGCCTAAGACTGATTAGAGCTAGGACACAAGCGTGCAAACACTTAATCCTCAATTTGCATGTAATCCACAAATCGTCATCAAAGGTCATTGTGTGTGGTCAGAGCACCAGTTGTCAACATAATAAGTAATTAGCATAATCCATAAGGGAGAAACAAGTATCCACTGAGCGGTTGAAGATTTTAAATCAGGAATAGGAAAATTGTATTTTATATAAGCTTAAGGGGGCAGATAAACAAACTAACAGTCTGATAGAAAATTCAAAGGTTAAAAAAAGGGTGCATTTTAGTGAAAAGACCAGTTACAGGATGGGACATCAACAGAAATGCAAAACAAAACAAGATTTGCAGGGGTTCAAATTGTAAAAAAGATCTTTTTGCCAGTTCTGATACATCACTGCATGCTTTTCCATTTATAGAATGTGTTGACAGTCAGCTGTATTAACCATAATGGCAAAATATTATTAATTTACTCATTTAGTTCATTTCGTTCCTTTGATCGGAAACAATATGAAATGATCAATGTGGAATGGAAAAAGGGACCTGGGGTGTCTTATTATACTGTCTTAGGTACAGATAGAAGAAGCTTTTAAAAACGTGTGCAATATTTTTATTTAAATATTGCTACTAGAAATCTATTTTCTACCAACCTTGCTCGCTGGATGCCTGAGTGTCTACAACTGAGCGAGGTGTGAACACACACGATTACAGTCTCACACATAAGTCTCTTTGTGCTCAAATGATGTTTTCCATTTTTTACATAGGCTTTGTTGTGTGAAGATTTGGCTTTTGTACTCCTAGATCTATGGGAAAGGTATATCATATTTTTTATATAAAGTGGTTGATATGCTTTAGGTTTGGGAGATCAGTGAGTTAAAATTAACAGGTGTTTTTTTCGCTTGAGCTAACAACAGCATTCTTTATATGCAACCTTAATGGCCAACAACCTTTGATTTCCATAATAGTTACTCTCAGCTGGTCTTTCCTTTCTCAAGAAGAATACATAGAGATGGAGTTAGGCACAGCCCAGTCAGCAAACAAATTTGGCCCAGACTTGGCATTCATCTGGCACAGCTGGCATTCATCCAGCACTGGCATACAGCATGTGGGCGAAACATGGCCCAGGTTTGGCAGAGGTGGTACCGATTTTAATGCGGCTCACAAGACATGGGCCAGATGTCATTTGTAGTATTCGGCCCAGATGTCAAGTATACATATGTGGGCCACATACGTATGGCCGATCTTAAAACATATTTAAAATCCATTTCAAATACCTTTGAGTAAAATCCCAATGTTTTAATTTACAAAGATATTTCCATCTTTCTCTGTCTCATGCCTTCAAGTTAATTCAGGCAATCATAAAGATTTATATTTCTGAATTATGAAAATCAGCTGTAATTGTTTGATTTCAGTTTCTAAGGTTTTTGCGATTAATTTTAACTTGTAGACCAACAAACCACCAATTAAGACAGTCTAAACATTTTCATTATATTTAATCCATAGCTAAATCTAAAACTACTGGGCATGCGCACATCAGTATACCATAATTTTGTCACACTGTATAATAATAGTAAAGGTGAAATAGTAAAGGTGAATTTTGGTATGATATTGGTGTTTTTGTTAAATTGAAGATTTTGCCAGAATTTTCATTACAAATGAGAAATGTTATATTTGGGTATTTTGACTCAGACCCCACAAAAGAAAATTTGTTTTATTATAAATTAAATTATTTTCTTAAGCAAAGTTTACCTGTCTTTGTGGTCTTTTTAAGAGATAGAACATTATATACATTTTTACCGGAATAACTTTTACCCAGCGTGCACCAATCATGATTTAAAAAACCTGGAAATGCGAAATTGGCCTATCAGAGCAAAGTTGGCCAAAAGGCGCAATTATAATTTGCAATGCTTCATGGGATTGTAGTTTTATTTACCCAGTTAGCCGTGACACACACACACACACACACACAGTCTCGTATTGCCTTTATGACAAATTTTCAGATATTTGTATTTCAGTTTGAATATTTTACATGTTGTAATTCAAGTTGTAGCTGGTTGTTATGATTCAAGGCTTATAACGCTTTTAGTAACAAATCTCCAACGAGGAAAAGTGAATGAAAATACTCCAGGAAGTGTCTGTTGAAAAAGTGGGCGGACGCGGTGTTGCTCGGAAACAGCCGCTCGCGCTGAACCCGGGAAAGTCAGCAGAGTTGGTAAGTGAGAACATACATATATATCAATAAACAAATATTATATTCTTCTTAAATTTAGCCACGGTCACATGTAGACTTAATGATCAATCGATGCATTCACGTGCTATCGGTGTCCTTTAATGCAAACGGGTGGTGAAATAAAAAAAACTACACTTGTACGTGTCTGAAAAAACGGACGACGGCCAAAAAAATGAAACCAGCATGCACTTAAACCAGTGCTTCTCTTTTCTTCTCTTTTTCATTATAGTCTATTAAAACTTTTTAATAATCAGTTTTTTTTAGGAGGAAGAACAAAAGGCTTCAGTAAAGACACAGTATGGAACTTCTACTTATTTTATTTTTGCTTTTATTTTAATTGCTGAACTGACGAGGTATTTTATAGAGTTGTTTGTACAAGTGTATATGTTAGGTTTCAATGTTTTGATGTTAAATATAATAAAATATTTGTTCAGAATACTGTCGTTGTTGTGACTATTCATTTGGGAGGGGTGTGTATCAAGTGGCCTGGTTGTGTTTTTTTTAAGGCTGACATGTGGAACCTATCTGGTCCAGTGTATAGGACCACAATAGGGCCAGCTATGGTCATACAGGTGGGTGAGCTATGGCTCTGTCATGGCCCTTTTATGGCCCATATTTTGGCTGTCAGGTTTAGTTAACCTATGGATTATGCTCAGGTGTGGCTAAGTTTTGAGCTTTCTGCTGTTGATATGGTTTACTTATGGTTGTATTTTGGTTCCAATGTCTTATTTTGACCTGGCCCAATTCAGGACCAGTTATGGGTATTTAACTTGGCTGAGACTTGTGTGTGTCCATGTGTGGCCCTTGTCTGGAATCCAGACCTGGTCCACACTAGTACCTTAATTCATTGCGGTATGTGGACCAAGCAAAAGCTGGTTTTGTGGGCCGGAGCTGGGCCAGAGAAAAATTGCTATGTGGGAGTGATCATGGCACTGCAACATTGCACCTACTTGCATTCGCTTCAACAACACGCAGGGGTGAGGGGTCAGAATGGTAGATTATTAGAGTCCGCATGAACCTTTCCTTGAGTCCGGTGAACATTGCTAAGTCCATTTGAGTCTCCTAGGTTGCCTTAATTGGACGTGATATGAGGGCAGCAGCAACAGTGCTGAAGCCCTGAATGAATTGAAGAGAGAAGTCACACCACAGAAGCCCTCTCTGGTGTGAGTTTGGGGACATGTTGTCACTGGTACCACCTTTGAGTGATCGATTTTGACTCCCCACTATTTCAGACTGTGTATTAAAGATGGAGCACAGTGAGCATTTTTATTTGTGATTATTTTCCAGAAGACGTTGAAGCACTTGACACACATGATGAATGTGGTCTTTCTCTGAGGTTGAGAATCTCAAATTATCATCAATGTACACAATCACAAATTGGTATAAGAACAGTCTTAGTAATATCTGGAACACAGAGTGAGCACTAACTAACCCATATTGCATGACGTTATTTGTAGTGACTCGGCATGTTTCCCACTCATCGTATTTTCCTATGTGAAAAAATCTGCATGTGTTTCTTAACTACTGCTTAATAAAAAGAGGTCATATATGCTGGAAGACCTCCATCTTTACCACAAAGAGAAAACCTGCTATTGCAGGAAAGGTGAAAGTTGTATCCTTGCACCTCAGTTATACAGGGAGTGCAGAATTATTAGGCAAATGAGTATTTTGACCACATCATCCTCGTTATGCATGTTGTCTTACTCCAAGCTGTATAGGCTGGAAAGCCTACTACCAATTAAGCATATTAGGTGATGTGCATCTCTGTAATGAGAAGGGGTGTGGTCTAATGACATCAACACCCTATATCAGGTGTGCATAATTATTAGGCAACTTCCTTTCCTTTGGCAAAATGGGTCAAAAGAAGGACTTGACAGGCTCAGAAAAGTCAAAAATAGTGAGATATATTGCAGAGGGATGCAGCAGTCTTAAAATAGCCAAGCTTCTGAAGCGTGATCATCGAACAATCAAGCGTTTCATTCAAAATAGTCGACAGGGTCGCAAGAAGCGTGTGGAAAAACCAAGGCGCAAAATAACTGCCCGTGAACTGAGAAAAGTCAAGCGTGCAGCTGCCAAGATGCCACTTGCCACCAGTTTGGCCATATTTCAGAGCTGCAACATCACTGAGTGCCCAAAAGCACAAGGTGTGCAATACTCAGAGACATGGCCAAGGTAAGAAAGGCAGAAAGTCGACCACCACTGAACAAGACACACAAGCTGAAACGTCAAGACTGGGCCAAGAAATATCTCAAGACTGATTTTTCTAAGGTTTTATGGACTGATGAAATGAGAGTGAGTCTTGATGGGCCAGATGGATGGGCCCGTGGCTGGATTGGTAAAGGGCAGAGAGCTCCAGTCCGACTCAGACGCCAGCAAGGTGGAGGTGGAGTACTGGTTTGGGCTGGTATCATCAAAGATGAGCTTGTGGGGCCTTTTCGGGTTGAGGATGGAGTCAAGCTGAACTCCCAGTCCTACTGCCAGTTTCTGGAAGACACCTTCTTCAAGCAGTGGTACAGGAAGAAGTCTGCATCCTTCAAGAAAACATGATTTTCATGCAGGACAATGCTCCATCACACACGTCCAAGTACTCCACAGCGTGGCTGGCAAGAAAGGGTATAAAAGAAGAAAATCTAATGATATGGCCTCCTTGTTCACCTGATCTGAACCCCATTGAGAACCTGTGGTCCATCATCAAATGTGCGATTTACAAGGAGGGAAAACAGTACACCTCTCTGAACAGTGTCTGGGAGGCTGTGGTTGCTGCTGCACGCAATGTTGATGGTGAACAGATCAAAACACTGACAGAATCCATGGATGGCAGGCTTTTGAGTGTCCTTGCAAAGAAAGGTGGCTATATTGGTCACTGATTTGTTTTTGTTTGGTTTTGAATGTCAGAAATGTATATTTGTGAATGTTGAGATGTTATATTGGTTTCACTGGTAAAAATAAATAATTGAAATGGGTATGAATTTGTTTTTTGTTAAGTTGCCTAATAATTATGCACAGTAATAGTCACCTGCACACACAGATATCCCCCTAAAATAGCTAAAACTAAAAACTACTTCCAAAAATATTCAGCTTTGATATTAATGAGTTTTTTGTGTTCATTGAGAACATGGTTGTTGTTCAAATTAAATCCTCAAATAAAATTAATCCTCAAAAATACAACTTGCCTAATAATTCTGCACTCCCTGTATACTCCTCCACAGTTTTGATTTCCAGGTAGGTACCTGTAGGTGTGCACTATTTCTTAAAGTAATGGGAGCACGTTAAATGTGATTAGAGGGGGCATTTTTCTCTTTAGCCATGATTTTTCTGCTGTACTAGAGTTCAACGGTCCCCAACCTTTTTTGTGCCACGGACCGGTTTATTGTCAGACAATATTTTCACGGAGCGGCTTTTAAGGTGTGGTGGATAAATACAACACAATAAAATGATACGACCGGCATAAAAACTGGTATTTTATAAATATAATAAAAAAACTTGAATCCACTGTGTTGTTTTTTGTTCATTTTGCTAGTTTGGGGGTTTCAATTTAGCGGTAATTATGTATTATGTGTTAGCGGCCGGAGCAGCCCCTTTAAGAAGGTAGCGGATGGAGGTAAGACATGTGACCGAGGCACCATGACATGCATCAAGAGTGAGTCATAGACAGATGTGGCAGAGAGAATCCGGTAATTTTCCAAAACAAAACATCGTTCAGAATCATATAATAAATCAAACGAAAATATTGTAAGTTATGTGTGGCCACTTCCAACTTCACCAAAATCATCAAGTTTGCTGATGACACTGTTGTGGTGGGCCTGATCTCCAACAACAATAAGACGGCCTACCTACAGGAGGTTAAAAACCTGGAGAGATGACGCCAGGAGAACAACCTCAGCAAGACTAAGGAGTTGATAGTGGACTTCATTACGAAGCAGGAGCGGTCATACCAACCACTAAACATAAACGGGACCCCAGTGGAGAGAGTGGACAGTTTCCGGTACCTAGGTGTTCACATCACACAGGACCTGTCTTGGTCCTGTCACACCAACCCCCTGGTGAAGAAAGCCCGGCAGCGTCTGTACCGTCTGAGACACTTAAGGGACTTTAAACTGCTCTCTCAGGTGCTAAAGACTTTTTACACTTGTACCATTGAGAGCGTTCTGACGAGTAGCATCACTTCCTGGTTCGGGAACAGCACCATGCAGGACAGGTGAGCCCTTCAGAGGGTGGTGCGTTCAGCTGAATGTACCATCCACACCGAGCTCCCTAACCTGCAGGATATCTACAGCATGCGGTGCCAGACCAGAGCCAGAGTCAGGAAGATTATGAAGGACCTCAGCCATCCCAACAATGGACTCTTTTCTTTGTTGCGTTTAGGGAAAGGCTTCTGCTCCCTGAAAGCGAACACAGAGAGAATGAGGAGGAGCTTCTTCCCGCAGGCCATTCGGAGTTTGAATCAGGAAACGCCCAGGATCTAAAAGCTGGTCCACTCTCTCCATCATCACACTTTTCTGCAAATATTTTTCTTTCGCACTACAACACTTTAAACTCTGGACTGTCACTTTAACTGTGGACTTGCACAGCACAGTGCACTTTATACTTTATACCACACCGCACACTTTAAGGACAATCACATCAACCACCTTATGTGATTACTGTTTACTGTACATAAGTATACCTGGTATCAATAAGCATACCTTGTATATACACATTTCCTTTACATATTATATACATCTTTACATATTTTATATTTTATCCTTTTATCCTTTTTCCTTTTTTTTTTTTTTTTTCCCCCAATCCTATTCTCATGCCAGACAGTCGTATAAAGCATTTTACTGCATGTCGTACTCTGTATGTATGTGTATGTGACAAATAAAATTTGATTTAATTTAATTTAATTTGATGTATACTTTCTGTGCGCCCCATACCAATTGACCCATGGACCGGTGCTCTTCCGCGGCCCCTGGGTTGGGGACCACTGCTATTTTTGATTATTGTTGGTAAACAGTTTGACTGTGAGTACCATTTTACTTGCAGAAGTGCAGACTGAAACTATTGCTGCAACTCCTTCCTTTTTTACCACAGTGCAGACACATTTTCCTTGTTTTTTCTCCTGCATAGTTTTAAAAATGCTGTTCTTTGGTTTGGAATGAAGAGTGTGGTCTCAGCAGATTTCCTTGTTTGAGGTGTTTGTCTTACTTCCTCAGTTAACAGACTAATGTGTAGCACTTCCGTTGGTTGTGATTTTCCCACATGGTTTCGAGTATGGTGGTCTTGGGGCATTAATTAATTTATCAGTGCAAAAGGATGACTTGATAAATTGATTGAGTTTGAAGTAAATCATTTAGACTGTGGTTTACTACTTATATTGTGTAAAATGATTTCCTTTTCTAAGGGTTTGCAGTCTTTCACCTCTCTTTTTGTGAGACTGAATACTCAACCACTATCCAGAACTCCTGTCATCTCCCCTTCATCCATTAAGCTGGACATCCTCCTTAGTATTTTTCCTACTAAGCATTATAGTATAGTGATATTGTTTTTCATATTAGTGGAAGGAAATGTAATAAGGTGAAATAAAAGTGTACATTTTAAGCAGAGAATGACTATATCATGTGGGAGGTGTTTTAAATAACTTGCCTTTTATAACTGTGAGGGATGAGGGATATAAAGATAGGGCAGGGATGGTATGATGGATGGGTGGGTCTATGATATTTACGATATATATATATATATATATATATATATATATATATATATATATATATATATATATATATATATATATAATATTGCATATACTTTATACTCCAGGTCTGAGAAACATGTAAGTAATAAAGCCTGGCCAGACTCTCCTCCAGTGAACAATGCCACTCCTCGAGTGCTAGCTTTATAGCCAGGATTTCCCACACTGTAGTTTTATTGGTGAATTGTGCATTTAAATGACACTTGACCAGAGCTTAAGTATGGTCTCTAGTTTCACTTTGCAAGCACTCATCTCTACCACAAAGTGCAGTGATGGACCTACCGGGGAGAAATTGCAGCTGTGGTAAATCAACATTAGAAGAAGGTGACTGCCTCTTCTGTAGCATGTTCCCAGTTGAGTCAGTGTGTATCCACTATGGTTAAAAAGGAAGAAAAGAAGTGTTATTTTGCCAAATTTATAGCTTAGTGGTGCAGAAGCTGCCGACATGGACCTCAACTGTCCTGCTGGCTCATTTGTTCATCAAAACTGGAAGAATACACCAGGATGTCAATCAATCAATCAATCAATCAATATACTGTATATATACAAGGTGGTATCAAATAGTTTGGAATTCAGTTTTGCAACATGCCAACAGATGGCAGCACAGAAGGCTGCACTCACAGTCGCAAGGAGCACTGACCTGCTGACTTTGCCTTCTTCCTGAAGATGAAGATCTCTCAAAGGTCGCCATTTTGACACTATTGCAGAGATCCAGCGCAATAAGACAGAAGGTGCTTGACACTCTTTGATAAGAAAGATTTCAGGACACATTCCAGAAGTGGCAGGAATGCTGGGAGCACTGTATTGCTGTGCAAGAGGACTATTGTGTAAGGTGATAGTGTGTAAACATAGATACCTTTTTGTAATCAGAGGTAGTCTCAAAACTTTTTGATACCACCACGTATATATACAATTGATGTTCATGTCGGTGCAGCTTCTGGAGCACTTAGCTATGAATAAAGGCCAATAACACATCATTCTACATCTCTTTAACCTTAAATAATATACTATTTCAAATACTGTATTTCCCCTCGCAATCTAAATACTCTGTTGCGCTGTTGTCTTCCTTTTTCTGGTACTCAGTTTTGAGCACTTTAATTATTGAAGTATTTCATGTTTTCTTATATCAGTGATCTATAGAATTATACTCATCCATTTTTGTCAGCATCTCAGTACAGCAGGGCATGCATCTTGGCTCTTGTCTGGTGCTTAGGTGGTGGAATAAATTAGCTAGCTGAATTAATGTGACTGGCTACAAACACTGACAAAAGACCTATGACTTCATGAAGTATTTAAATTACTTGTCTTCTATAATTTTATATACTATACTACTCTCCAGGGAACCAACCCCAGCCATTAGGGTTCCACAAGCTAGTGCAATCTTAGTGCTGGTCCCAAGCCCGGATAAATGGGGAGGGTTGCGTTAGGAAGGGCATCCAGTGTAAAAACGTGCCAAATCGAACATGCGGATCATGAATACGGATGATCCGCTGTGGCGACCCCTAATGGGAGAAGCCGAAAGAAAGTTTATTTACTCTACCTTGTCAAAGTGAATGGGTATGAGGATATATTTATTGATAAAGACTTCAAAGAATCTCTATAATTCGCTCTGCAGAATAGTGTCTACCAAATGCCATAATGCAAATCGACTACTGTATGCTACATTTTAATTATGCTTAATGCTCAGCTAGACTCTTATGTTTGGGACATGAAACAAACTGATTGCTTTCCAGCAGTCAGTATGAAATCTAATATTATCTAGTTCTTCTTAACACAGACTTCCCCTTTTCAATTTTCTCTGTTATAAAGCATACCATTTATCTTATAACTGAATGAAGTGAAGGTTAGTTGCATTTCAGTAAAAACTATCCACAAATTTTACCTCAATTATCTCTGCCCATGACTGTACACACGTATTCTCATGCTCTCTGTCTCTCTATTCTCATGCTTCTTTGTCTCTGTCTCTGTCTCTCTCTCTCTCTCTCTCTCTCTCTCTCTCTCTCTATCTCTCTCTCTCACTTTTACTCACTCACTCACTCACTTACTCACTCACTCACTTAACACACACACACACACACACACACACACACACACACATTCATTAAAAAGGTGTCATGGCAGGGTTATGGTGGTGTTATTTGACTGGTCTTAGGGCAGGTACATGATACTAAATGACCTGATTCATTCTGGTCTAAATGCCAGCAGTGAGCCATCACTAATTGTGTGTGTGTGTGTGTGTGTGTGTGTGTGTGTGTGAGAGAGAGAGAGTGTAAAAAGTTGGATGGTTTTTAATTGGATAGGCTCAGCAGTGTCCGTCAGCTAAAATCTGAAAGAAAAAGATTTTAATGAGACAGAACATGAACCCGTTATACTTGCTTAAGAACAGAGCTGGTGTGGGTGAGGAGGTCAAACTGCTTAATCATTAGTTAAAGAAAGATTTAAGATCAATTTGTTAGTTGAGGTTATTGTTACAATTATAATTTGATTATGATGACAGCAGAGCAGGTCAGATCATAACGTTAAAGGTCTCATTTATGCTTATTTGTATAGAAACAAATTTGAACCAAAGTCATTAATTATGAAGAATTCATATTTTAGGAATTGCTGTGCTACTTTGATTGCTTACTTTGATTTGTATTCATTATCTATTAAATGCGGAACCCGTCCCATGCATCTCTCTGCCATTCATGTCAGAAAACTTTGCCTTATGTATGCAATGGGCCTCAGCACACGTTTACAACTCTCCAATGTGAGTGGGTAAACAACAGCAACAAATCACGCCTCTCCACGACATAATAAGAAACCCTTCTACCCAGCTGCAGCGATAGTCCCACCTGTTTGGAAAAGCAGACCCTAATGCCCCTTGGCCAACTTTTTTTTTGTCCAATTTATTAACAACATAAAAATCAGGATGGTAACTGGCCTAATTAAGGCATTCTGGCAATTTTCCCACCAAAGGACCGATAAGATTCTCCTTATTGAGATTAGATAAGTGGGCTGCTGAGGTGCAAATAATTAAACATAACCAATATCCCACCAGTCTCAGAAATTACAATTTTTTATCTTAGGCTGCAATGTTGCAATTGCTGATGTCTTATTAAGCTGGGCCCACAGTTTTTGTGGCAATATGTTATACCCCTACATGCCCATTTTTCACTTTGATGTGGTCAATGTGGCACCAGCTAATCTCAATCCAAGACTATCTATTCTGCCATAAATTAATATAGTGACAATTAGGTTTTTCCAGTGCACCACCATATCCACGGCTAGTAGGTTGCCGAAGTGTGTGAAGAGGTGTTAGAAAGACACTGTATTTGTCATTTTATAGTTGTGGCAGTATGTGAGAATTGTCAAGAAAAAGTGTTCCCTTTTAGAAACTCGAGCTGCGTCGCAATGTTTGGGGAACGCTTCCATGTTGTCCACGCTCTGAATCACGTGTGTAATCTGTCTAATAGAAGGCACGGTGTCACCGGCAGGGTGACATCACGACCAGGAAGCTAACTCTCTCCAGAGTGGGGGCAGCGGTTACTGAGCCCGAAGATGAGAAGCTCATGGAGAAGCTCATGACACATGCCGTTGATAAGCTGGACACATGCCGTTGATAAGCTGGATATAGCTTGGCCGGCCAATGAGCTGAAAGCCCCTTCGTCCAGCAAGCTCTACGAGTGCTTTTTACTCCTGGTGTCACAACCTCTACATCAAGGTCTTCTGTTTTTCCCTGACCTGCAAACCGAGGTGTCCAGGTCCTGGACGAAGCCTTTCTCTGCCTGACCCTTTAGCCCCATGATGGCGTTATACTCTAACGTCATGGGGCTCAGGGATCACAGTTATGGAGTGAACACCCGGTTTGAAGAGATGCTAGCTATCTATCTCTCCACAGTGATCACTTCCTCTCTTAAACCCCCAACACTACCCACCAAGCCCCTGCATTCTACATCTCCGCTGGCAGGGAAGGCTTATGCCTTGGCAGGTCAGGCCACTGGCTGCCTGCACCACATGGCAGTGTTGCTGGCGTACCAAGCTGACCTGCTGCGAGAGCTGGATGTTGGAGACATCCCAGGCGGCCAGGGGCAAGAACTCCACTGTGCGGTGGACCTGGCTCTCAGAGCCACTAAAAAGACAGCTAAGGCCATTGGCCAGTCCATGGCCGCCCTACTCTTTACTGAGAGGCATTTATGGCTCACTCTGTCAGAGATTTGCTTCTGGATTATGGCTAGCTCCGGCAAACGCTCTCCTCGGTTTCCACCCAGCATCGTAGCGGACCAGAAGAACTCGCTGCCTCCTTCAAGGCCACTAGAGCTGCACCAGGGCGTAGCCTCGGCTCTAAGATTTCTGCCAGATGTGTCTCGGTGGTTTCTGCATACTGTAGATCGAGGCTATACAATTTAGTTTGGATCTCATCTGCCCCGTTTCGACTGGGTTTGTCCCACCCTGATGGGAACCTATCAGGCTCTGGTCATGGAACGGGAAGTAAACACTATCCTGAGGAAGTAGGCCTCGATGTGGTCCTTCCATCAGACAAAGAGTCCGGGTTCTACAGCCAGTACTTCATAGTTTCCAAAAAGGGGAACTCTACGTCAGCTGAACCGCTCAATAATGAGACTCAGGTTCAAAATGCTGACCCTCAAGCAGGTTAAGTCCCAGATCAGATCCAAAGATTGTTTCGTCACGGTAGATCTATAGGATGCATACTTCATGTATCCATCCTCCTTCTCACAGGAAGTTTCTGAGGTTTGCTTTTAGGGTCAAGCTTACCAATATCAGGTTCTTCCTTTTGGCATTGCCCTTTCACCCCGCACCTTTACAAAGTGGATGTGGCTCTGGCTTTCCTGAGACTTCAAGGCATCCATATCCTAAACTATATCGACGAATGGTTGATATTGGCTTGATCAGAGCAGATAGTTGTAGATGTCTTCTCGCCCACATGAAGGAGCTGGGGTTTTGGCATCTCGTTCCTTCGGGGAACTAGGGTTACATACATAACCTAGAGACTTTGTCCTACATTGTTTCGCTTCACTGATTCGTTTGGGAATTGTAATTGCTGTGACCTTTTGTATGCTGCCCTCATTCAAAACTTTTTCAGAAATCCAGTCTCTATAATAGAACCTCAGAAATGTAATAGTAATTTTGCTACTAGACATTGGGTAGATATCATCTTGATAAAGATTAATGTCCATTGTTCATTTCACTTGTTAAAGCCTTGTCTGCAAATTACAAAAATTGGGACTTTGATTCAGACTTCACAAGCAAACAGAACACGTATCAATGTAAGAAAGACTGGTCCATATTATAACTTATAGACTGTGAAATACTGTAGTTGTTTCCTTGTTAGCATGCACAGTGATGTGTTCTAAATCTTGTTGTTCTCTGCCATTGCTAACTGCAAGTGTCTGACTTGAAACTATAACGAAATGTATTGTATTCCAGCCTCCAGTGGCTTGCCATGGGGCTCAGGGATCACAGTTATGGAGTGAACACCGGTTTGAAGAGATGCTAGCTATCTATCTCTCCACAGTGATCACTTCCTCTCTTAAACCCCCAACACTACCCACCAAGCCCCTGCATTCTACATCTCCGCTGGCAGGAAGGCTTATGCCTTGGCAGGTCAGGCCACTGGCTGCCTGCACCACATGGCAGTGTTGCTGGCGTACCAAGCTGACCTGCTGCGAGAGCTGGATGTTGGAGACATCCCAGGCGGCCAGGGCAAGAACTCCACTGTGCGGTGGACCTGGCTCTCAGAGCCACTAAAAAGACAGCTAAGGCCATTGGCCAGTCCATGGCCGCCCTACTCTTTACTGAGAGGCATTTATGGCTCACTCTGTCAGAGATTTGCTTCTGGATTATGGCTAGCTCCGGCAAACGCTCTCCTCGGTTTCCACCCAGCATCGTAGCGGACCAGAAGAAATCGCTGCCTCCTTCAAGGCCACTAGAGCTGCACCAGGGCGTAGCCTCGGCTCTAAGATTTCTGCCAGATGTGTCTCGGTGGTTTCTGCATACTGTAGATCGAGGCTATACAATTTAGTTTGGATCTCATCTGCCCCGTTTCGACTGGGTTTGTCCCACCCTGATGGGAACCTATCAGGCTCTGGTCATGGAACGGGAAGTAAACACTCTCCTGAGGAAGTAGGCCTCGATGTGGTCCTTCCATCAGACAAAGAGTCCGGGTTCTACAGCCAGTACTTCATAGTTTCCAAAAAGGGGAACTCTACGTCAGCTGAACCGCTCAATAATGAGACTCAGGTTCAAAATGCTGACCCTCAAGCAGGTTAAGTCCCAGATCAGATCCGAAGATTGTTTCGTCACGGTAGATCTATAGGATGCATACTTCATGTATCCATCCTCCCTTCTCACAGGAAGTTTCTGAGGTTTGCTTTTAGGGCCGAAGCTTACCAATATCAGGTTCTTCCTTTTGGCATTGCCCTTTCACCCCGCACCTTCACAAAGTGGATGTGGCTCTGGCTTTCCTGAGACTTCAAGGCATCCATATCCTAAACTATATCGACGAATGGTTGATATTGGCTTGATCAGAGCAGATAGTTGTAGATGTCTTCTCGCCCACATGAAGGAGCTGGGGTTTTGGCATCTCGTTCCTTCGGGGAACTAGGGTTACATACATAACCTAGAGACTTTGTCCTACATTGTTTCGCTTCACTGATTCGTTTGGGAATTGTAATTGCTGTGACCTTTTGTATGCTGCCCTCATTCAAAACTTTTTCAGAAATCCAGTCTCTCTATAATAGAACCTCAGAAATGTAATAGTAATTTTTGCTACTAGACATTGGGTAGATATCATCTTGATAAAGATTAATGTCCATTGTTCATTTCACTTGTTAAAGCCTTGTCTGCAAATTACAAAAATTGGGACTTTGATTCAGACTTCACAAGCAAACAGAACACGTATCAATGTAAGAAAGACTGGTCCATATTATAACTTATAGACTGTGAAATACTGTAGTTGTTTCCTTGTTAGCATGCACAGTGATGTGTTCTAAATCTTGTTGTTCTCTGCCATTGCTAACTGCAAGTGTCTGACTTGAAACTATAACGAAATGTATTGTATTCCAGCCTCCAGTGGCTTGCCATGGGGGCCTGTCAAATACCGTTCAGTGCTTTGAACTCTCCGTCGAATCGGATCCCATCAGCCAAAAGAGCCTTGCTGGGTCAAAGGTCACTTGAAGCGATGGGTATGTCTGGCTGAGTGGTATTTAGGGACTTGACTTTGCCCTTATACTGAGACAAAGCTCCTGCTGGGGTTCTGGTAGTGCATGCACATACTCACACAAACATACAGTGACACACAAATATCCTTCCTGTCTAATGCTTAAAGTTTGTAAAAAAAAAAATCTCAGTGTTTGTCTTTCCCTTTTTTGTTCTTTCAACCTTATGACTGCAAAACAGGTGAACCTGAGTGGGTCATAATAAACAATCAATCATGTGTGAATAAAGTAGTTGCCATCTAGAAATTTGATTTATATCTCTTTTCGAGATTAATTATTAGTCTAGAAATTCAACTCGTTATATAGAAATCCCTTACTGCAGACACACTGAGCTAAAGAACGACTCGATTTAACTCTGTCATTTGCTGTACTCGCTGTAATTGATCTCTTCCCACATCTTGAAATAGAGCTGAGCTGTCACTCAAAATTCAATTAAGGTGTCAGAGTTTTATTGGCTTGGTGGCTCAAGCTTTTAATAAAAGCTATTGACACATTAAGCAACAGCAGCTCACTGAAGTGAGATTCCAACAATCATTTATAAAATAAAGCAGAAGGTAAACTAGGAAAAAAGTTAGTTGTTGTCACTGCATTTAAATAATACTTAATTATAAAAAAATAATAATTTTTTTAAGTGGTTTGTCAGTGTCTGTTTTATTTCCAATTTGATCTCTCTCTCTCGATCTCGATCGCTCTCTTTCTCACACACACACACACACACACACAAACACACACAATTTTTTTGCACATTTCAGGGGGTACATTTACATGCAACCAAATAAACCATGGACAATGAAATAATAGTTTAATTGGATTGAATGGTTTAATATAAACACTTTAACTAAACTGACTGAACTTGATTCAAATAAAATTCTGGTAGGAATAATAGGTTTGGTGTGGCTCTAAAATAATCAAATTAAAAAAACAGTACTTTTGACACTTTTGTCTGACAATTTTCTCAATTAGATTAAGAAAAAACCTTGTGCACATGCACAATGTTGGGCATATGCTTATTTACAGGTTATACAATTTAATAAAATTCTATAGTGTTTAGTCTATAGTGTTTTAATAATAAAAATACATGTTTAATTAGTACAATTTGATTTGTTTTGAATAGTGTTTAACAGCCCCTGACGAGAGAAACGCAAAAATCTACACACAAAAGGAAAACAGAAACCTGTCCTGGGTGTAAATCCTGACAGTACTATTGTTGCTGTTTCAGTGTTAAAACCTTCCTTAAAAGATAAATTCTCATAATTTCATCCTATTATCATCCTTTTATCATCTTCTTACAAGGACATTTATTTTGATGGACCTTTCGGGGAAATCTGGACATTGTATTAAAAGGTCAGCCAAAACAGTTCAAAACAATTGTTAAGCTTTTTCATGAATCATTTATACTTTTGTGTTTTCTTTTTACCGTACAATTTGCACAAAAACACACCATTTGCCTTCATTTCAAATCCCCAGGAAAACTGTAATGCACAAACAAAATCACCCGGAATCGTTTTATTAGGTTAATTATGATGCTCTGCTAGAGATTATGTATGTAGGCAGTGCATTTGTGGCTGAAGTTACGGGAAAACTTTTAATTTGTGTTCATTCATTGCAGAAGTGGGAAGTAACAAAGTACAAATACTTCATTACTGTACCTTAAGTAGATTTTTCTAGTATCAGAACTTAACTTTACTACTTCACAGTCATAATAAATATATTAATATAAAGCTTGAAATGTCTATAAATAAATAAATAAAATAAAATAAATCGATTCACATCGAAAACAAATATTCTCTGATTATGTAATCCTTATGAAAGTTATAAGAGGTACAGTTTCTCCCCTTATTAACCATCCGTGTGGAAAAATAGCAAAGGTTTCGTGTCCTGATAATTTAAGTCATTTAAAACACCATAATTACTTTTAAACATTTACAAGAATATTTTGTCTTCATGCTCTATGTTGAGTTTGGTTTCACTAATAATAAACATACAATTGCATAAAGCATCCATATTTTTTCATGTCCATGTTAATTAGAGTATTAAATACATAAAAAGTATTAATTTAAGGTACATTTGGAACAGAAAATTGTGATTAATTGGTGCACAATTAATGTAATTAATTAATTAATAAATGAACTAACTAAAAGGTGGTAGCTCAGTGGTTAAGGCATTGGACTTTGGATCGGAAGGTCACAGGTTCAAATCCCACCACTGAGCTCCCACTACTGGGCCATTGAACAAGGCCCTTAACCCTCCACCAATCAGATGTAATCAATATGGATAAGGGTGTCTGCTAAATGCCATAAATCTAAACTAGGTAGTAGTAATAGCTTCTTTTTTACTGAGCTACATGTCACTGCCCAAACTTCTTTACTTTATCTTGAGTAAAAAGTGTAGTAAATATTTTAAAACATAAGTATCTGTACTTCTTTTTTTTGCACAGTACTGTACATCCAGCAGTGCTGTTGGAGAGCATCCTCTTGGGGATAATGTGTTTAATGTTTACAGACTCATGCTGTAGTTAATAGATTCAGCACAAGGTTTTAATAATACAGCTTTTCTTCCAATATTAATCAACATTATATAATTTTTGGACTGTTTATCCAGTACAGCTAGATTGTGATGAGGATGGACAGGATTAGAAATGAGTTTATTAGAGGGACAGCGCATGTTGGACATTTTGGAGACAAAGCGAGGGAGGCGAGATTGAGATGGTTTGGACATGTGCAGAGGAGGGACATGGGGTATATTGGTAGGAAAATGCTGAGGATGGAGCCCCCAGGAAGGAGGAAAAGAGGAAGACCAAGGAGCAGGTTTATGGATGTGGTGAGGGAAGACATGCAGGAAGTTGGGTTGAAAGAGGCAGATGTAGATGACAGGGGGGTATGGAGACGGATGATCTGCTGTGGCGATGTGTTACCTAAATGTCTTACAGAATTAGAAACAATTACGTATTTTCAAGTGCCGTGAGTAAGGCTGTCAGTTAAACAAGACTCCAATTAAAGCAATTAATAGCTATTGTCCAATTAAACAACTGACCAAGGTTATGATAAATTTGTCAAATATAATAGAATCTCTGGCTTTGTAGCACACAGCATGTATATTGGTATCCATGACATCACACGAATACATTGTTTTATTAAACAGCTGGTGGGTCTTGTGGGTCCCATTCATGTTGTCTCATCTCTTGGTGGAGTCCGGTGGATATGAGTATATGTGGATATCATCTTTGGTGTTCGTTGAATCTACTTGGTACAACATGGCAAACTGAAATCTATAGAACAACAGTGTCTGTCTTGTCTGGGTTAGACTTCAGGTATTCAGTGTGCACAACAAAGGAGTCCAATGCTGCCTTACACCGTTCACATTATTTTTCTAATTACAGTTTTATTACCAAGAGCTCTGTATTTATGGTGTTCTGCAAAGTTTTCAGGGGAATTGGGCTAACTAGTGATCAGATAACATTGTTGTTATGAAGGCACTATTTAGTTTGGACTACTTTGATACAAAGATTGAGATGTTAAGCATTGAACAATGATAATTCTCTTTTTCAAAATGTTGCAAAAAAGCTTGGCAAGCGTAAGAATTCCAGACCTATTTCAAATGCCACCTCTAAGATGGCAATACGGGTATCATTAAATAAACATACTGTAAAGGTTTAAAAACCTCATTAATGTCTAAATATCTTAGACAGGTTTGGCAATTGGCCATTCTGTGAAGCAGGTTAAGTCTCATCTTTTGCTGCTGACGGTAACAGGGGTAATGCATACTGATACAAAATGTTGAAGGTCACAGCCGCTGCAAGTTTCTACCCTGCGGTCCATCATTTCTGCAAAGTACTGAGGGTGATGGAACTGCATTCCAGATAATCTTTTGTTCTTGGATGGAGGAGATACAAGGAGACATTGTATTTTTTTTATTTCTTTTTAAAAATTATTTGTTTTTATAATGTGCAGTTAACAGCAAAGAGATATCACATAATAACATCATATACTTACTTAAATCAACTGGCAACAAATAGTTTCAATATAAGTTTTACTTGTAAATATACTGTTGAAAATGTACTGATTTGAATGTAAAAATACTACAAATTCTCACCCTCTCATATGGTTCCACTTTCAATAAATATTTATAGCTGTTTTTAAAAATATTAAGAGTGGGCTGTGGAATATTCAACATTTCGATGTTTATCTGATAGACTGAAATGTAGATATAGCTCACTTTACTTTAATTCGTTTTTGTTCATCTTTATCTGATCGATCTTGTTTTAAAGTTTTTTTAATTTCCTATCCCTGATGTCACCAGTTCGACTCTGTTCAACCATCCCCACCACTCTTCAGTCTCTTCGGTCTCTTTCATGATTCTGATGGTTGTAGTTGATTAGGGTTGAAGAGGGCAGAAGCTGACAGATTCGCCAATTGCTCCATACTTATGCACAGTCACACAGCATTGTGTGTAGAGAGGGTCAGACTCCCCTAATTCCTCTCAGCCACAGTCATGGCTCTCCATCTAAACACCACATTTCAGATGAAGCACCAAATCTATCAGACTTTCACATTGCGAGAGAGAGGTCAAACTCATTGTAATTGCTTTGTGTGACTGTTTAAGGTTTACTTCAGATTGAAAAAAGTAACATGTTTGAATGATATTGTCCTCTGGTGAATCTCTAAAGAGCCTATAACTAATAATATCTACATTCTTAATTCACACATCAACACTACATATCTAATGTTTTTAGCTTTAATTACAGGACATGCTTATTTATACTTCACAACAGGTTTCCTCTTTCCTCATCTCACTTAGCTCCAGGCTGGTTAATCAAGACCAGAGGTTTTTTTCCCCACATTAGACAAGAGGCAATACTTACAATTCATTGATCATGAATGTTCAATAGATACATTAGGATTGAATTCCATTGTTGTGTTCCCTGCAAGAGTGTACATTTAATAATGTATAATTATAAGGAACCATATATAATTATAAGGTAACATATTATTTGACGTGGTATACTTTAACCAGTATGTTATGTCCAAAAGACATATTGACTAAATTAGATAGCAAAGTGGCAAGATCCTATTAGATTGTCCTTCCCTCTTTGTTTTCGATATGGTTTAGACTTAATTGTTGTTTATGCCATACCTCCAGCCCAGCAGCACTCAAACCACATAACACCTTTTGCAGAACAATATGAATAAAATGAACCTACAGAGTTCAGCTGCATGGACAGTGCTCGCTCCCTCTGAAATGGTTTGATAGAAAGTAGATTTATTAACACTATATAGCAAATGCATGGAATGAATCTCAGGAACATGTTTCCATATAAAGAGTTATTTCCTTATTAGAGATGGAAAATAAATAAAGAGGTTATATTAGATACTGATAAGGCGAGAAAGTTAAACAAGACACTCAAACTCCCCTCTTTTCTTGTTAACGTTCTTTCATTGAACATGTAATCATATCAATTTGATACTGCTATTCCCCCTTTGGCATTTGTATGGCCCATGTTCTGGTCAAGTGGAAGCCTTTGGAAGAAAGAAAGTCCACTCTTTCTAGCATGGTACAGTCTAATATCATATGCAATGATTTCTGTTTAAAATATAACACTTATTTTTTGCTGGTTTCTTTGGTGGGGTAAATGGGGGGTTATATATGTGCTGATAAGTGCAATAAAATAGGGTTGTTAATGATTGCTGAATTCTATAATCTTACTATGTTTCCTCTGGTCCCAAATAGGGGGTTCAAACATGTTTGTAGCTGATCAAGGAAGGTGTCTTAGATATATTCCCTGATGCATGTGGGACTGGTGTTTAATGGAGCTGGAGATTTATTCACTGCAGAAAGCATATAATACACAACTGTTTTAAACAGTTATGCATTAACACCTAAGGCACATCTCTGATGGTTTCACAGTCATAAATATTTTGCAGTTGTTTCCCATTGAATTAAAGAATTTGCACAAAGAAAAAAAGTTATTGTTTGATAAAACAGTGTCAAACAATGTGATCATGGATTTTGCTAGGGTTTTTTTTTTGGAAGATTTTAAAAACATGCTTTCAGTGCACCAGTTGTTTGAAATGGCCAAAAACCCCAATTCTTCGATCACCCACCATGTTCCCAATTTTTGCAGTGAATGTGCATAGGTGCATAAATTTGGCAAGCAATTGATCTTTTTAAAACCTTTTTGTATCCCCTCCCAAGTGTGCTCCTTTGAAAGAACAGTCAGATGCAAGCCTTTGTTTTCTGGTTTAGATCATTGGGGCAATGATGTTGCAGTTCCAATGATTGTTGCCTGGTGAAGCACAATAAGCTGCTCACTCATTTGGCACCTTTAGATCTTCTGTAGTAGAAATAGTTAAATAGTACAAAGGAAATTAGAATATTATCTAGACCAGAGGTGTCAAACTTAGTGGCCACAGACCAAACATGCCCCACTGTCTTGTTTCATTAAGCCATTCGACATGTGAATGATTTGTTCAGGTTTTTTGATCTCACTGATATAAAGTTCCTGGAACTGGAACTGGATTGCCTCAGTTCACACCATAATATACTGTTACTATTATTATACCCAGCCTTTTCTCTGTCAAATAAAAACATGATATTTTAAATAGAAAATTATGATGGGGGAAATCGATATCTCACAAGCTTAATGATAATATAGTTATTAGTACTCATTATTTGGCAGATTATAAAATAAGGATGTCAGGACCTATTATATTACTTGTTTACATGGTAAAACAGTTAAATTGCACACAAATGAAAGATTAGGAATTAAGGTCATGAAATTGTCCTGTGTTTGTGAAATGTAGGCTTTTTAACTTGCTATTAATTTGCTATTTTGTTTTGTCAAATTTATACAATGATGCAAATTTTTATCAGTGTGCTCTTCTGTATAAAAATAATAACTGTTTTTAAAAAGTATGCTGACTGAAGATTAATTTGCTATGGCTCGATGCATTTGTTATTCATAGCAAATAAGCAGTGCCTGTGTTTAATATGTTTTCTCCAACATGTTTCGTTAAAAATATCAACTTTAACTGAGCATGAATTTTATTGTTACAATGCAAATACAAACCTGATTCCAAAAAAGTTGGGACACTGTACAAATTGTGAATAAAAACAGAATGCAATGATGTGAAAGTTTCAAATTTAAATATTTGATTCAGAATACAACATATATGACATATCAAATGTTTAAACTGAGAAAATGTATCATTTTAAGGGAAAAATAAGTTGATTTTTAATTTCATGGCATCAACACATCTCAAAAAAGCTGGGACAAGGCCATGTCTATCACTGTGTGGCATCCCCTCTTCTTTTTATAACAGTTTGCAAACATCTGGGGACTGAGGAGACAAGTTGCTCAAATTGCTCAAGGAATAGGAATGTTGTCCCATTCTTGTCTAATACAGGCTTCTAGTTGCTCAACTGTCTTAGGTCTTCTTTGTCGCATCTTCCTCTTTATGATGCGCCAAATGTTTTCTATGGGTGAAAGTTCTGGACTGCAGGCTGGCCATTTCAGTACCCGGAACCTTCTTCTATGCAGCCATGATGTTGTAATTGATGCAGTATGTGGTCTGGCATTGTCATGTTGGAAGATGCAAGGTCTTCCCTAAAAGAGACGACATCTGTATGGGAGCATACTTGGATATGGGAGAGATGGGAGAGAACTTGGATATACCTTTCAGAATTTATTGTGCCTTTCCAGATGTGTAAGCTGCCCATGCCACACGCACTCATGCAACCCCATACCATCAGAGATGCAGGGTTCTGAACTGAGCGCTGATAACAACTTGGGTTGTCCTTATCCTCTTTATTCCGGATGACATGGTGTCCCAGTTTTCCAAAAAGAACTTCAAATTTTGATTCGTCTGACCACAGAACAGTTTTCCACTTTGCCACAGTCCATTTTAAATGGGCCTTGGCCCAGAGAAAACGCCTGCGCTTCTGGATCTTGTTTAGATATGGCTTCTCTTTTGACCTATAGAGTTTTAGCTGGCAACGTCGAATGGCACGGTGGATTGTGTTCACCGACAATGTTTTCTGGAAGTATTCCTGAGCCCATGTTGTGATTTCCATTACAGTAGCATTCCTGTATGTGATGCAGTGTTGTCTAAGGGCCCGAAGGCATCCAGTATGGTTTTCCGGCCTTGACCCTTACGCACAGAGATTGTTCCAGATTCTCTAAATCTTTGGATGATATTATGCACTGTTGATGATGATAACTTCAAACTCTTTGCCAATTTTACTCTGATATTCTTTCTGATATTGCTCCACTATTTTTTGCCGCAGCATTGGGGGAATTGATGATCCTCTGCCCATCTTCACTTCTGAGAGACACCTCCACTCTGAAAGGGTCTTTTTATACCCAAATCATGTTGCCAGTTGACCTAATAAGTTGCAAATTGGTCCTCCAGCTGTTCCTTATATGTACATTTAACTTTTCCGGCCTCTTATTGCTATCAAATTTTTTGGAATGTGTAGCTCTCACAATTCTTCACAATTTGTACAGTGTCCCAACTTTTTCAGAACCGGGTTTGTACCTTAAACTGCCAAAAACTGCTTCATGCTCAAACCGATGCCACACAAAAAAACGTATGTAACAGAGACTCTGACTTCAGCAAACTCCAAACAGCATGTGTAAGTGCTTAATCATGCAGATATCCCTAAGGTCTGAATACTGATGTGCATATTTTCAGTATTATAACATACTTTCAGCTTAACTATAAACATAAACCTGGGAAAGAATGTCACTAAACTCCTTTAATATTTTGGTGATTTATAACGCTGAAAGGAGAAAAACCAAAATCGGTCTTTTCACAACAGTAAGCCAATTCCACATCCATGCAAATCAACACTTCCAGAGTGTCCTTGTGAAGTGCTTTTTCCCTAGAGCCATTTCACTGCCTCACTCAGTGCACCACACTCCAAAAATGTATCCTTTCCAGCCTGCATGAACTTCACCTAGATCATTTCATTACCTTTATCATGCACAGAAAACATAGTCAAAGTTACAGCAGACCTTTCACATCTCATGCATTAGTGGAATAATTTTATGAGCCCTGTATTTATTATTACAGTTTCAACCTGTAATTTCAACCTACAACATCAGTGATCTGCCTTCTCAAAACTCAGAGTGCTTACAATCTCATCAGAATTCATGAGCTGGACAAGGGCCAGACAATATAACTACTTAGTTATGCTGCATGGTCTATTCAACTATTTTTGTTAATGCTCAGAAAAATGCATAGCAACTTTGTCATTGCCTTCATATTCAATATATTCAAACTCTTTCAAGGATACATTATACATGTAGATCACAAATTATGCATATACAAGTTTTTTAGAGATGCTTGAAAAACAACTCTTTTATCAACACAGAGCAAGTTGAATTCCTCCATCCTTCATCATTTTATTTTTGTAGTAGTAACCAAGAATGGGGTAGTCAAGGACATTGCCACAAAGCAGACAAAATGAAAGATTAATAAAAAACTTTAGCACAGTGACTACAGTCTTTATATCACTGCTTAAAAAAGCACCAAGCAGAAATGTCTTCCAACTGCCTTAAAATGCAATCACCACCAGTCCTCTTTGTAACTCTTTGTAATACCGTTAAGATTTAAGAAAAATGCCAAATGCTTTATGCCTCAACAAGCTATTGTATGGTTACATTTTTTAAGCCATTTCAAGACTTCAAGAAGAAAAGTGATACGTTATATTAAATCTTCGCTCTCCCATCCCCAAACCTGATTCTCCTGTCACAATCGTGCCAGAGACCTGCTATCAGTTGGGATCATGATATCACTGATGACCTCAGAAGTCAACCAATTCAACAGCACTGTAAATCTGATAAAACCTTCATGTTTTGACAATGCCCTAATCAGATGGGCACACAAATCTCTAACCACGTGTGTCCCAGAGGTAACCAAGATTTATCAGATCCTCTAATATTTAATGTAAACTTTGAGGGAGACAATAATTCAATAAGTCATGTTTGTCATAAACTCAAGCCAAACACAAAAACCTTTCCTACCACTCATAATTCCTCAATGATCACATTATTTCCATATCTCAATGGTATTTGGTGGTTTATAGAAGTTGATGGGGTCCATGCAACTATTATTTTGGTTCAAACCAAAGTAATGAAGGGGGTGTTTCTTTCTTTTTCTTCTACTAATACATTTCTTAAAAGGCATTTGATGATGCATTATTCTCCTTTGTCTTATAACCAGAGGTGGCAAAAGTACACACATCCTTTACTTAAGTAGAAGTACAGATACTCATGTTTTAAAATACTCGGGTAAAAGTTGAAGTACTGATTAAACTCTTTTACTTAAGTGAAAGTAAAGAAGTTTTGGCTCTGACATGTACTTAAGTAAAAAGCATTTTATTTTATTTATAAATATTATTACTGCTACCTGTTTTAGCTGTTAACTGGACCTCACATCATAGATAGATAGATAGATAGATAGATAGATAGATAGATAGACAGACAGACAGACAGACAGACAGATAGATAGATAGATAGATAGATAGATAGATAGATAGATAGATAGATAGATAGATAGATAGATAGATTAGATAGCCTAGTGGATTAATGTCAGTATCCCCACAAGGATGAGTTTGAGAGTTTGATTCCTGGTTGCTGTGTTGGTAAATAAAACTTCTGGACCTTGTCCCTCTGAAAACATTTCAATTCTGTCCTTTCTGTGTTGGATTAATTTCTTGATTTCCTGGTCTTTAATGAAAGATAACTCCACCAAAAAAAGCACTTCTGTGGTAGCTCAGTGGGTTAAGGCTTGTGCCTGAACATGGTCCTTAATATAGTCCATGCTGGTGATAAGGTTTCAAAGCCAGTCCTACATTCCTTCTTTCTTACTGCGCTGGCATGAAACAAAGTAAGTGGTTGCTTAGTGGTTTAAGGCTTGTGCCTCATCTAAACATGCTTCCCAGTCTGATCTCTTCCATGGTTCAGTGGGTTAAGGCTGGTGTTTCGCTGATGGTGAGGATCACGGTTTGAATCCTGCTAGTTGCAATGTAGGTTATGTTCCTGCTTCCTAAATCTTTCTTTAGCTTTATATTATTGTGTTGATTGTTTAAAGGTAGCTAGACCTGCTCTAAACAACCTTACTGGCCTGTCTTCCCTGATGGTTCAGTGGGTTAAATCAGGTTTCTTGCTTTTGGTGGGGTTCAGGGTTCGAATCCCGCTTTCTGTCTGCCAGTCACGATCAGGATTTACTTCCTACATCTTTCTTTAGCGATATATTTTTGTTTTTAATGGGTTGAAAAGAAAGATAGACCTGCTCTAAATAACCTTCCTAGCTTGTCCTCACCAATGGTTCAATGGGTTAAGGTTGGTATCTCGCTGGTGGTGGGGTTCATGGTTCAAGTCCTGCTTTCTTCCTGTTATTTACAATGTGGGTTCAACTTGTGCTACTTACATCTGTATTTGCTTCCTACATCTTTCTTTATTGTAAAATTTATGTGTTGATGGTTTGAAAAGAATGATAGACCTGCTCTAATCAAGCTTCCCATCCTGTTTTTTTCTGATGGCTTAGTGGGTTAAGGCTGGTACTTTGCTAATGTTGGTGGTCAGGGTTCAAACCTGGCTAGTCATGAGGTAGGGTAAATTCCTGATTCCTACATCTTCATATTCTTGTTTTGATGGGTTAAAAAGAAAGATAGACCTGCTCTAAACAAGCTTCCCAGCTTGTCCTTCCTGATAGTTCAGTGGGTTAATGCTGGTGCCTTGCTAATGGTGTGAATCGTGGTTTGAATCCTGCTTTTTCCCTGCTAGTCTCGTCATGCGTTTGCTTCCTATGTCTGTCTTTAGCATTATATTCTTGTGTTGATGGTTTGAAAGAAAAGATAGACCTGCTCTAAACAATCCTCACAGCCAGTCCTTCCTGATGGTTCAGTGGGTTAAGACTGGTATATTGCTGTTGGTGGGGTTCAGGGTTCGAATCCTGCTTTCTGTGTTTCTGTCTGGTCTGAATTTCTTGCTTTGAAGCATGAAACAAACGATAAACCCCCCAAAAAAAAGAAGGTGTGTTGTGGGACTTGATGGCTTTGTGATAAAAGCTTTGCCTCTGAGCTCAGAGGTTGCTGGTTGAATCTGGCTTGTCCCCACACTGGGTAAGTGCTGTGTGGAAAGTAGTGTCTGTTGAGCAATGAGGTAGTTGACCCTAAACAAAGGCTGTGAATACTGGCTGCTTCACAGCCTCAGAAAAAGTGAGGGTGATAGGTTTTTGGCAGAATTTTTCCTATATATGCAAAACTAAGTCGATACTTTTTTGGACGTTTTTGCTTCATAACCCCCTGTTTTCAGCTACTCAGACACCAGGGGGGCCGATGCCCGGATATTGCCCCCCTGCTTCAGGATATGCCCTCCGAAACCACATCCAACCTTCCACGCAGCCATTTCTGACACCTTCCTTACTACAGCCACCAGAACCTTCCACACTCTTAACTTTGAGCCCTGGCCGGGTTTGAACCGCAACCTCTCAACCCAGAGGTAAAGCTCTTCCAATTGAGCCACAGGATCTCCTGCAAGAACCTGATTTTTAGGACCTTTTTTGTTCTTTTTAAAAACTTTTTAAACAATTTAAAGGAAAGCTAAGGGGTAGGAATCGAACCGGGTGAGTCAGATAGCAGCAACCACTTCACTGACCATTACACCAACACAGGAGAGGCAAACAAGCCTTTGCTTATTGGACTCTTGGCTTTTCTATAGTTAGAAGACCAGTGTTTTCTCTTAGATCATGATGGTAGAGGGTCAACACTTCTCCTTCCTGTTCATTCTCTCAGTAACTCGAAGTCTATGAGAAGTGACTCAGGTACAAGAACCACATCTCCAACACCTGCACCACTGATATACCATGATTTGCCAGCAACCAATTTTAATGATCTTTCATTGTTCTGTTTTTAAAAACTTCTTATAATGTTCAATATGAAACTAGAGGTAAGAATCGAACCAGGGAAGTCTTTCATCATAGATCACTAATGGCATTACTTCAAAACTCAAAACTTTGTTAGACATGTAAATAAGCAGGAAAGACAGAGACAAAGACAAAGAGACACAGACACAGCTTTAGAAAGAGTGAGAAACAAATAGAGAGACAGCAAGAGAGAGACATATACAGTGAGACAGAGACATTTACTAAAAGAGACACAGAGACAATTAGATAGAGAAAATAGAGAGACAAAGATAGCGAGATATAGCCACTTCCTGTTGGAAGTGTTTATCCCGAGCGACTCTTAATGATCTCATTTACTAAATAAGCAGTAGTGAGTTAAGGGCTTGCTCAGGTGCCCAAAACTGGCAGCTTGGAGGTGTTAAACATGTATCATATGTACAGCATGTGATATGTATGTAAGCATATGTACAGTGATTAAATATAAAGGCTATATCAGTGCCTTTATATTTGCACCTCTTCAAGTCAAGTCAGGAAGCTTTTATGTATATAAAATTATAGACAAGGAAAAAAATTTGTGCTGTTTAAAATCATTTTAATTTTGACAGCCAAATATATATATATATATAGTGGAACCCACTTATTTTGACCTCGGTTATCTCGACAACCCTATTAAGTCAACGTTTTTGAAGTGGAACCGCCAAATTCTTGCTTTGTCTAAGCATTTTTTAATCGGTTATGTCGACTTTTTTTATATCGCCATACCCTAATATTTCGAGCACAAGGGGGAAAGATTTTGCCATTTAATGTTGGTTATCTCGATCGGCACTGTGCAGCCGCAGAAGAACTCGCGAAAGTGGCGAAAAAATCAAGCCTTACAGATGCTACTGGTGTTGTATTGTATACTGGTGAATCTCTGCTGTTAGTAGTGCACATATGCCTTTTGTTGTTAAATGTTATGCGATGAATGGGAGGCAATGTGGGATGAGCAGCAAAAGCATAGAATTAACAACGGCAGGATCAGGGGAATCCGCGATGCGCTTTGGAAAGAAAAGAGCAGCCGTTGAGAGAGTGCCGGTGGGAAGGCATGTGGATACACATGAGCGATAAGAACGACCGCCATGAACCAACATATACCAACAATAACGGCCGGTGAGAGTGTGGAAGTTTAAATAGGAGCTGGTGATGATGCTAAACGAGCACCATATGTGCGCGATTGAAGCCGGGAGCTTCAGAGAAAGCGGCCGAGAAAGCACCTGACACGCTGAAGGGGGCTGAAGGGGGCGTGGCAGGTGAATTCCTGACAGATAAACATGTACTGTATGTATTTTTATAGCATGCCTTCATCAAACAAATCGCGGCAACACTGTAGTGTAAAAAAAACCTCCAAAAACACGTGTATGCACATTCTCATTTATTAACGCACATCATGTACATAAAGAAATTTCAAGCACGTTAATATATTGCCGCCATATTGATTTTCGTTTATCTCGATATATATATAAATACAAAACTAATTAAAAATGTTGTTACCTAATGAATGTATTCAGGCTGAAGATTCACATATAGAACACAAGCAGAGAAAAGATGATGATGATCAGGAATGTGTCTGTTCTCAGTCATGTTTACATCACTGACTCCCTCTGTCTCATCCACATTAACCCCAAACTTCTTACTGCCTTCTGTGGTGAGTGAGAGTCCGTACTAAAAAAAATAAAAAAATAATATTTCACCAAATCACTGGATTAAAACTAAAGTAGCGAGTCTGTTTTGAAAATGTAAGAAGTAAAAAGTACAGATATTTGTGTAAAAATGTAATGAGTAAAAGTAAAAAGTCTGAAAAATAAATAGTGGAGTGAAGTACTGATACCAAAAAAATCTACTTAAGTACAGTAACGAAGTATTTGTACTTCGTTACTTCCCACCTCTGCTTATAACCCAGTGCATCTGAAACTAAGAAGATGTTGGGGGAAATGGATTGAATATTCTCTGACTACAGAAGCCAGTCCTCACCAGAAATAAAATTAAATCTCAAATAGAAAAACAAAAAAGTATCACAAATAACATATTTGTCCATGAATGAGCTCCTCTCACTTAATGTTTTTTGCCACCATCTTTTACAGGCCAGCTAAAACATTCTATATAAGGTTTGTAGGATAGCAAAAAAATTCAAACATGGTGGCTTGAAAAATTAACCATACAAAGAAACCTCAGAAAGCAGCATTTATCAAAACATTGAATTTTGACTTGAACATGACTTATTGCCTTGCTGCCTCAAAATAAATTCTTAAAAACAGGATTTTAGGTTTTAGACACACCCAGAGATTTTGCACATTCAGTGAGGTTTGTATGGCAACTTGATTGTGGCATAATTACGGTAAATTTGGAGAGTTGGAGTCAGAGATTTCTCATTTCAGTTGCAGCTGTCTAAATAGGCCTATATTAATGCTATTTTTTTATATATATAAAATGCATAAATATCCTTTACAAATTTAAAGAACTAAAACAGATAATAATGGAGATGATCAAAGATCAAAGTCAAGATCTGTTCCAGTACATCATGCTTCATAAATGTCTGTGGCCTTATTTAAAACATAAAGTCACCAAAATTAAACAGGCTTCACATTTTTTTATAGCACCAGCAAATGATTGATGATTTCACAGATAAGGTTCTGAGGAGGAGGAAGAGTAGGAGGAGGCACAGAGGTGTGTGTGTGTGTGTGTGTGTGTGTGTGAGAGAGAAAGAAAGAAAGAAAGCGTCTGAAAGAGAGGGAGCAGATGAGATAGTGAGAGTGTGGCAATATGCATGGTTTGACACATTGAGACCTCCAGACACTGACATTTCCCATAGGGCCTTGCTCCTACGACATCATACTGTCTTCTATCAAGCTAAAAATATATCAGGGGATTGGAGATATTCATTCATTTTTCACACCATTCTAAAAGGCATGGGTTGATTTCCAGAGGTAGAAAGTAACAAAGTACAAATACTTTACTGTACTTAAATAGATTTACTTTACTTTACTTAAATATAAGTACTTTATTTTTCGGACAACTTTTTACTTTCACTCATTACATTTTTAAACAAATATCTGAACTTTCTACTTTTTGACATTTCCAAATGAGGTTTGTTACTTTAGTTTTACTTATTTGATAAAATGTCAATATTCTTTCTTCTCATTGCGTGCCGTTTTTCAACCCATTTTTGCCCAGCTTTTTAAATCTACCACTGGTTTATCATTTCCTGGCTCTCACACACAACAGACGTAGGCTAGTTTATGAAGCTAACAATGACCAGGGCAGAAGGCAACAAGAAGTAGGGGGTTAATGTGGATGAGACAGAGGTAATACATGACTGAGAACAGAGACTTTTATTGCGATTAATTGCAATTGAACATTTTAATCGATTGACAGCCCTAATATTAATATGACGTGAGGTCCAGTTACCAGCGTGACACTAAAACAGGTACTAATAATGGCTAATGGCTTGTCAGAGACCAAACTTCTTAACTTTAACTTAAGTAAAAAAGTATAGTCAGTACTTTAACTTTTACCAGAGAATTTTAAAACATGAGTATCTGTACTTCTACTTAAGTGAAGGATGTGTGTACTTTTGCCATCTCTGTTGATTTCTATGTTCTATGTTGATGGTTGTAGACTTTAGGTATTGTAAGTTACAGTAACAGTTATTTTACAGATCTAATGCCATCTTAATTATAATATTCTTTCTTGTTAAATTCTTGCAACTACAGACTATTAACAAACAGACAATGCAGAATGATTTTCAGTAGCCAAAAAAAAAGCTAAATAAATAGAAAATAAAACAGGGGTCAGTCTTGGTGGTTTCTATTAAACCTTGTCCATGTATGACTCTGACCCCACCCTTTCTTAGGACCTTATTCCTTAGTACACAATGCTCTAATTGAAAATCTAGAGCTGAGTCGACAGATTAAGCTAGGAAGATCAAAATAGATCTCAGTCATTTTCCAATTTTCGAAGGCTTTACATCCATCAAGAGAGTATCACTGGCCTGGGTGTACATAAAAAAGATGGTGATATTCTCCAATATATCAGTTCGATTTAAAATAAAATAAGATTTAATCTGTTGCCTACCTTGAATGCACCCATATATTTAAGGTTCTTCTTACACCAAGAGAATGTGTGATTATGAATGAAAAATCTAACCAAATAAATTATGGTCTAAGTTGATGCCCAGTGTCTACACTCTTTGTAGATATCAATATTTTTGAGAAAAATGCACAGTGGAACATTGGTCAAGAACTATGATGATGGGAAACAAAAGGAAACAATCTACAAGCAACTCTACAAGCACAAAAATTTTGTACAAATTAATTATTTAAATAAAAGAATGGGAAATATTGTAGCTTCTTTGGAATCAATCTAGTAAATTACAGTATACAAACTTTTATTGCTAACAAGAAATAGATTTTTTTTTTTTTTTTACAAAAGATTTTAAAGACATTTCTTAGCCTTGGGATCCAGCTATTCTTATACCTACATGTGAATGTGCAACGTGATGTGACAGAGTGCATGAGAATGTTGTGGAGGAAGACTATAAACTCTCTTTCTTTAAATGCATATAATAGTCTCAAAATGCATTTTTGTCTATGTAACATACTGATGAATCCAAAACTAGCAAAAAGTATCCAAAACTCTGCACACAGTGGTGAAAAACAACAAAAGCAACTCATGTCTTAGTATTAAACTACTGAAAATGTGTCGGGTTCCATATAATCCTAAGGTCATTAAGGACTGTTTTACAGAATGGGATGTGACGAGCCCTGTGGTAGGCACTGGGTGTTAAGTTAAGTTAAGTTAAGTTAAGTTAAGTTAAGTTAAGTTAAGTTAAAAAAAAAACTCCTTCAACCTCCTTCAAACAGCAGAAGCAGCCAGCACCAAACAACAAATACAGCGGGTAAAATAGGTATTGAACACATCATCATTTTTCTCAGTAAATATATTTCTAAAGGTGCTATTGACATTAGATCTTAATCAGTTGTTGGTAACAACCCATGCAATCCACACATGCAAAGAAATCAAACCATACACGCCCATAAATTATGTGTTATAATGTGAAATTACACAAGGAAAAAGTATTGAACACATGGAAAAAGTGAGATGCAAAAAGGCATGAAAAACCAAGACACCAGCTGAAATCAATCAGTAATTTCATGTGTCACTGTATGGATGTATGTGGATTGCATGGATCGTTGCCAACATCTGGAAACAATTTCATGTCAATAGCACATATATTAACCAAATACCATTACTGTTTATGTGTACATCTTAGCTCAGGCCATGATGTTTAAAAGCTGTTCAATGAGTAAAAAAAGTATAATGAACACTCTATTTTTAGCTACAGTAGGCTTACTTACGGCTTCTCCCATTAGGAGTCGCCACAGTGGACCATCCACATGTTTGATTTGGCACATGTTTTTACGCTGGATGCCCTTTCTCATGCAAACCTCCCCATTTATCCAGGCTTGGGACTAAGGCTTGTGCAACCCTAACAGCGGTTCCCTGACCGGGGCTCGAACCCGGGCCGCAGCAGTGAGAGCGCCGCATCCTAACCACTAGACCACTTAGCTACTCTAGGCAATATACTTAATTGCATTACATTTCACAGATCTTTATGTGAGCACTGGAAGAAGGTTTTGGAAAACTAAAGCTGTAGCTGTGAGTACAGGTGGAGCCTAATCAATCATTATAGAGGACTTCAGTTATGGAATGTACAAAAGTTGAAAGCTTGTGTATCAAATGATTAACATTATTAATGGCAGGTTTTATGATTCAGTCTACTAACCATACTGATATTCATTACATTCCAAGCAGAATTTATTATCCAGAGACAATAATTTAGATAAATAGTCAACAAAACAGACTACCTTAGGTAAGAGTAGTAATTTAATGCCAACTGTAAGGATTGGCAAAACTTCATAATGAAATGAACATTGTATTAATGCAGGCAGACAATGAGAGACAGATAAATGTGATCAGCTACCAGACGCAGAAATGGACTGGAATGTAACACTCAAAATATTAGTTATATGTTGTATATGTAAAGACATGATAAGTAAAATATAATGCTTGAAATTAAATATGCAAATAGGGAATTGCAGAGTATGTTTTTTTTACTGTTCTGACATACATTTTTTAAAAGAATGGTTTGTTGAAGCTGAAGTTGATGGTTAAAAAAGCTAAGTTGAATTGTTGCATTTGCCATTATCAATTTATCCTCTATTTTCAGCATAGTTATCCAAATTCCAGGTATATACAGGAATTCTGGAGTTAAGCGAGAAGGATGGCTCAGAAATTCTATCACACTTTACTTTACAACCCTCATACCATTGAGTCACTGAGCTCTAGTTCTAGGCTGGTAATTACCATGGAAACAGGATGTGTCTGTGAGTAGCACATTTGGCATCATGGATACCAGTCATGGTAGAGTGTCTGCATGCATGGATATTAACTCTGTTTCTCAATTGCATGTCTAAATATTTTAAAAGTGAATACATACAAGAGCTTTGTATAGTATGGATGCACATGCATATAAATATGGATGTCTCTATGGATGCACATGCACATGCATAACGATGATGTGTGAGTGGTGGATATGGATATACAATTTACTGAGCATAATATAAAAGTTTATGTTGATTCAACTTCTTAGGTCTCTCTTTGCATTAAAAATATTAGACCATGGTTAGACTAGTACCACTTAGATCACTTAGTGAATCAAAATACAGATGCATGGCTTGTGATCTCCTCATGTTCTGACAAATCACATTATTTTTGTGTCCCATTAGCTGATAATCAGATGTTAATTAAAAACCCTGATGATTACCTACAAAGTCAAAAATGTCCCTCTACATAGTCTTTCTACCACTGCCCCATCACTGATAATGACATTTGGCTTTTGTTTTTAGCCCATACTTACTCCTCTATTAAATAGTTTTGGCTTAATAGTATTTTTTAAAACATTATATACAAAGCACATTAAATAAAAGTAAATTAAGATGTTTTTTACTGTACTATAATTTTCACTAAACTAGAACTTTAAAAAGAAATCTGCAATACTTAAACAGATTACACTTACTTATTGTTTAACTTTAAAATATTATGAAATCATAAATGAGGGGAACCATGGCAACTTCAGTTGTATATAATATGTGGTATAATGCAATATTTCTTTGGCCAACAGCTGCCAATCACTTTTTGGTGCTTCATAGGAAAAAGTTTGGGCACCTCTGCTCTAGATTTTGCAGCATGGAATTTGTGCTGATTCAGAGATCTGGCAGTAATGTCAGGTAAAAAGCTATTTTTTAAATCATGGTTTTCACTGGGGTTAAGGTCAGTTTCCAGTCCCGTCTAGTTAATCTACATCAACTTTGGCAACCCTTGTATTTATAGACAATTTATAGTGCACATCTTATCATAGCATATTGAAAGGGTTTGAGTTCAGATCACCCCAGCTGGATTAACTCATTGATCTGTCAATCCATGTGAATACAAGAAGATTCCCAATGAAGAGTCAGAGTTAATAAGTCATGCCTTCAGAAAATGATCGCCTTCATCCACTTACACCCCAATAACCTGTGTAAATGGAGCAAATGTTTCACAAGAGGAAAGAAAGCAAAGATATTAGAGAGGCCTACATCTGTATTGTGGACAACCGTGGCCCATCATCACCATGACTTTGCACTATATCCTGAGGTTCCCTTGAATGATATTGTGCATATGATCCCTGAAACATTATTTCTATTAGTCTATGCTTTTGTACTATATGAAATGATTTTCTTTTTTTATCACCCTGTGGATTGCAACCCTCATTTAAATACCTGTTGACTCAACCTAGGATGACACAAACAATCCGTCTTGCTACTCACATGTATTTTTATCCAGCCTACACTTGGCCTATTGTTGTAGGTCATTCCTGCTCTATTAAAACAATCAGTATCTGGTGGGTCAAATGAAACATATCTTCCTGGTCAGAATCCTGAGGCAAACATGCACCTTCTAATTTATTTCACCTTAGTTAAGCACCCAGTGCAGTAATATCACCTTTATCAACAACACAATTACTGTCTTACTTCTATCAGACCATATTGTATAGAAAATTAAATTTAGAACATTAGACACTCAAAAAGTATTGGAGACCACTAGTTGGCTAAATGTGATCTTTGTTGTGCATATAACTTAAAGTGTAGAGAATGGGACATGAGAAATGTTTATTAGAAAATCTGGACATTATGTATACGTAATTATGCCTGGTAAATACCCACTTTCAGAATTTCATAAATGATCTTACTAAGAGATATGTTGTAGAGCCTTGTAATTGACTTCACTGATGATACTTGCTTTCTTTTTCCAATTACACTGAGCATCTCCAGACAGTATTTAAGAAAGTAATTAGGATGAATCTTCTCTTGGTTGCATCTTTATATAGTATGTCATGAGGTGATCACTATGGATGATAATAAAAAAAAGTTAAACCACTAGATGTATTAACTTCTACAAGGGATCCGGTATCCGAGTAAGAAAGTAGACTCTTCTGAGCTATGTAAAGAAGGAATCAATGCTTTATTGTTCTCAAATCAGGGAAGTCACCAAGGTGTATCAAAACTGCATATTCTCCATGTAAAACCTTCCATTAGCACCAATAGTGAACTATTCTCAGTTAAGCAAAATGTTTCTATCATCCTCATCTAGTTGCCAGTGTGAAAGGGTTAAATCATGAACTGTCTTAATCAACGTCATGAGTTTCCTAATGTAGAGCAACACAGAATTTCATAACAAGTTCCTCAATAGGTTTAACTTCAATTCACTGACTCCATTGGAGCCCAGAAATGCTGCTGAGTTTTTAATGGATCCACTTTTTCTTCAGGGAACTCCACCTCTCACTTTCTAATAAAACAAATATGTGCACGCACACACACACACACACGCACACATACAGTAACTTTCTTTATATATATATATATATATATATATATATATATATATATATATATATATATATATATATAGTGCCTTCCACTAGTATTGGCACCCTCGGTAAACATGAGCAAAGAAGTGTGAAAAAAATTCCGTTATAGTTTAAAAATTCACAAAAATACTTCACTCCAATGGATATTAAATAACAAACAAACTTTCACAATTAAAAGTTACAAAAATAAAGACAATTTTTACAGTCTTCTTTGTTCATATTTACCATGGGTGGCAATATTAGTGAATGGCACTGTACATTCAGCTGTATCCTCTTCGGTTATCTTTTTTTTCCTACTCTAAAAGCTATTCCCACTCATCACTGTAGGTGAATGTTTATACCACACATACATTTTTTAATGTTTCAGAGAAAAAAATAAGCAGATTAATGGCTAATAGCTTAGTTCTCTAGTTGGAACCTCAACGTAGCAGTATAGGAGAAACACGAAAACAAAATTTCAATTTGCAATTTCTTATTGGTACATGATAGAAGATGATGATGAGGATAAAAAAAAGATGATGAGGATAAAAAAAAGATGATGATGACACAGCTTAGATTTGTAGATAAATAAATGTGTATAGCATAGTGGAATTACTCTCACATGAAAAGAAATGCCTTGTATTAGATATGTATTAGGACTGAAGGGTGTTCGAAGGAAAAAAATTGTTCAAATGGATGTTGTTTCCTAAGTAGACTTTGGTAGAGTCTGTTCAGCTTTCAGCTTTTCAAGAAGAAAAAGAAGAAACAGAATAAAAAGAAAACTGTCAGAGATGGTTATCATTGTGTTTTTTAGTCTTATTAGATATTGTAGAAAAAAAATCTATCTAGACTGCAAAACAACGGTTTATGCTTCTTATATGTCTTATGTATGTGTGTCTTTTATTACACATTTAAAAATAATTAGTAGATGTTCGGTGTAATCTTACTTCATAGCTTGCTTTAGATCATAATGTAATATTATATAATAATCTATTTATCTATGTATCATAATAAAAAGGAGTTAATTGCCAGGTATATTTTGTTATTTTGGTATTATAATATTGTTCAGATCATCATTACTTGTTTCTTTATCGAGGTAGAAGTGCAATATTTTTTAATTATTATAATTATTATATTTATTATTATAATTAAGTTTTTAATAGCTAATGCCTGACACATTTATATAAGGTAGTATGCAAATGCTTGTGATGGATATGTTTGAAAAATCAATAGAGTCAATAGAATTTGCACATTTTCATAATGAAAATGTTTTATGCACTTGAGAGCAGTCCAGGAGAGGGGGTTAGAAAAGGCTTCAGAAAAAGACTGTGAATAAAGTGACGGCTCGGTGAAGGTCAAACCTCAGAGCTCTACATGGTTTTGTGGAAGAAAAGAAACTTGTAGCCACACAGATGCAGACAAAGACACTTTAAGAGTAAAAGGCTGCAAAAGAGACTGTGATATAAAGCATCTGTTCATGGTCGAGAAAAGCGTTCAAAACAAGTTTTAATGTAACATTATGTTCAATATCTAAAATGGTTATCTGCATTCTTCTAATTATTATTATTTAATGTTGGAAACTGATTATAAAAAATGCTCATTAAATAGAGCAGCTACAGTGAGTGTTTATATGAGGCATAACAACTCACTGTTTATTTGCCTTTTTTCTATTTCAGTCAAAAAGCAAAATGCATGCAGCTTGTGCACCCCTAGAGGCAAGATGAAGCAATAGCACATTTGCATACATCTATTTATACCTACAACTAAAGCATACATTTCAAAAAGTTCAAATGAATGATATTAAGTTACTACTTGTTAAAGTTTACATTTATTTTAGAAAAAAAACAAAAAAAAACAAGGATGTTAAGCAATCATCATCAGCATGCATTAACGCATTATTTGACCAAAAATGTTTTTATTACTCCCACCAATTATGCAAATGAATTCCCCCAATTATAAAGTACTAGGCATACTGACTTGGTTATTTTATTTATAAAACTGATATATGTTTTATTGTTTCAAAAAGCATAAAAAAATAAGTTCATAGGTGTATGTGTGGGTGTGTGTATGCTGTAGAAATTGAGAAAAACTGCGAACAGAAGCATCAAACTGTGAATGAGTCAGTGCATCAGATTTTGCCTCCTGTCGGTCAGCACGTTAATGGGCCTATTACAAATGATGTCACGTTGCCTTGTCCACCTGTCCACTGACATTTTTTTGACAGAAGCAACAATCTGACTGAGGGGCATGCACACTGAATTCTTATTTCCATATCCCTTTAGACACTAATGATGTGAGATGAATTTGATGTTGTTTAAATTGAAACTTTTTGACAGATAGAGAAAGAAAGAAAGAAAGAAAGAAAGAGAGAGAGAGAGAGAGGGAGGGAGGGAGGGAGGGAGGAAGGGAGAAAGAGAGCATTCTTTTCAATTTCAACTTGTTTTGCTGTATTGTTTTGAGTTTGCATGACATACATCATCAGCTATATATGTTCCACTGTATATTGTCAGCAATATCCAAATAAATACATCACGTTTGACCCTTTCAACTCTTTGGATCTGTTGCTTTGTCCAGATTTATACTGCTCACTTGCATAGGTGATACAGTTTATAGTTTATACAGTTGACAGGAAAAGAATTGTGTTGGAATAAGGCCTATGTATAGTAATTATTCCTCTTTTGTATTGACATACAGTATATTCCTCCATGAAACTGAATTTAAAAAAATCCTTCAAACCTGTTTGCTGTGCAGTATTTAGTTTTCCAGTCTAATTTAGTATCTTTAATGAAGTCTGTTTCATGCGATTTTCATTACACATGCTAGAGAATGCTAGATTCTAGAGAATTCCCAGATGATGTTCACATCAGTGAGCCTTCACTGTACATGATACATGATTAGATGGTTGCAGTCACCAACCCCAACCATCATCACCCCCAACACACAAACACACACACACACACACACATACATACACACACACACTACCTCATCTACGGTTTTCTACGTAGATAACATCTGGGGAAATCAGACGCAAACCACATTTTTCAGAGGCTTGTGTGAATTTCTTGTGTGAGAGTTCCTCTATCCACTCTCGTAGGTTGCCAGATAAAACCTGACTTTCTATCAGTTTGGTCATGGTTGATTTTACACTATACAGTTTGCTAAATTATCCTGACAATTTTGAATAGGTTCCACATTTACTTTAAAAAAAAAGATGACCTCAAACATATTCATGTTCACAGTCGTGTCAAAAGTAAAGACCAGCCTCATCTAATGAACCCTTTATTTAATTTAATTTTATTTAAATTTTTATTGACATACAATAGAGTATAAAAAAAAAACATTTATTTTTATTTGTGTAGTCTATTGTGTACAATATGTCACAGAACCTCCTGAATAATCATTTCTGTTTGTGTGATGACTAAAAATCGAATAAAATCGAATATATTTGTAAAACCGAATTTTTTAACAAAAAGCTAAAGGAACGGATATTGCTTGCCAGGGCACTAAGCCAAAAACAAAGTCAAGTGGACAGTATAGGACAACGGCTGGGTCAATATGGTTTTGTGTGGGTATAGTCCACTGGGGAATGTCACGGCACAAGTGGGGATATTTTGTATAGGCGTTGCCATAGAAACGGACAAAAGCTAAGTAGGTGTCTGTTTTGTCCAATGCATTTAGTTTGGAAACCACAGAAGAGCCGGTGCTTTCGCCATCACCACGCCATCAGGGACTCATGCCTACACACGCTCAATCAGATCAATAACACTTCAACCCTGTGTATGTGTGTATTTCAGTGCACTCAGACTAATTCAGACTAATTCTACCCTGGTACAAGTAGATAGATGAAGAAACAAGACAAATAGACTACACTTTATCAGTAAAATTACAAATCCATTGGCCTTGTTAAATATATTACGCTTGCCTTTGACAACATTCAGCTTAAAAAGTATTTTTGTGTATATATATATATATATATATATATATATATATATATATATATATATATATATATATATATATATAAACACACACACGATATATATATATATATATATATATATATATATATATATATATATATATATATATATATATATATATATATATATATATATATATATATATATATATATATATATATATAATCTCTTCAATAAGTATTAAAACAGCAAGGCCAATGAAGATTCATAGGAAAAAAAAATAATTTTAGCATCCACGTAGGCTGATATATACTTCTAGAGGTGTTCAACAACGTAGAGCATGGCACAGCTGGTGGCAGACCTTCCTATTTTTTGCCATGAGAAAAAGTATAGGAACAGGTTTTAAATGAAGTTGTATATCACTTACTTAAAATAACTGCAGAGCATCCAATTCTATAGCCTTTCATATCTAACTCTGCTGATGACTGGCTATATTTTAGCTTTTAAAGTCTTCTTCAGACGATGGCCTTTTTTTTCACAGCTCTCAGAAATTGCCTGTCAACAACGGCTGTTGTTTTCTTGGCCAAACTGTTTAGTGTCTGCTTGTTAGTAGACCAGTGGTAGTTGTTTTCCAATGCTTGTGCAAAGGTTCTGTTTAATTTTTCCCTCCTTGCTTATTATCATAATAGTTTTCTTTTCTCCCAGACACAGTATCTAGTATACTAAGAGCACAAACCAAGAGTAGACTTTCAAAGCTATTCAATTCTTAAATCAATCAATCCTGTCAGCCACATATTCCATTATGTTTAAACAAAAAATGGGTGAGTTCACATTAAAATGTGTCGTATTCATCCTGATGAGAAATTAAAACTATGAAGTTTAAATCCATCATTTCATATCCATCTCTTGAGTTCAAATGTCTTTTTTTTCTGTAAATAGCAAAAGTTAAATAATTAAACTGGGCTAATTTTAACACTGTGAATAGGCAATAAGACCCTGTAAAACCATATGTCTGTATGTACTTCTAAACTGAATGATTACTGGTCTCACAGAGTGACCAGCAGATAGAGCCAAACACCATAAATAAGAATGAACATAATTTAATCTCTAGATCATTATGTACACTCTTTATAAAACAAAAAGCAGTCATTTTAATGGCATAAAGTAACGCCATAAAATAATTTTTTACACATTCAATTATTTTGTGACTCCACTTTTTGACTGATTTATATATCCTTTAAATAAGCACATAGCAGATGGGTTTAGCAGGAGCCAGCAGTGGGAGGGATGATATAGGGGACAGGGTGAAGCAGTGATGGTTGATGAGGCATGTCTGCATTTTAGGTCTGATGTTATGTTTTTTTCCCTCTCTTCACAGGAAGCTGAGCAAATGTGTGTGTGTGTGTGTGTGTGTGTGTGTGTGTGTGTGTGTGTGTGTGTGTGTGCGTGTGCGTGCACGTGTGTGAATAAGTGCAAGAAGCACATATGCAGCTGGGCAACACTAAAATATACAGGTAAGTAAATACACACTGGGGCTACAGAAGAAACTCTCAAACCAGGGTAAATGGAAACCAATGCAGAGTGAGAGACCTAACTGGAGAATCTTGTTTTAGAACATCATCCAGCACTGTGTGACTGGTCTCAACATCTCTCAAGAACAGCATGCTTCAAACTCTCCTTTATTCTGGCACCTAGGTGGTGCAAAAAACTTCCTATTGATGCCAGAATGATTTGCAATCTTTATATAGCGTCTGAAACATACTTCTTAACACTTCTCATTGAAAAATTGTTTTCCTATACTCCTTCCCAACCAAGTTTTTGGCTGATGTTATTCTATGTCCTAAATGAATCAGTATGTATGAATTGATACTTAAAAATACTTTTGTAAGCTGCATTTGCCAAATGCTGTAAATGTGAGGCTTACAGAATGTGAAGATCTGCAGCAAACACCTACAGATAAACAAACCAAATGAAGCAACAACAGGCAAGAAATTATACAAAATGTTTAATATTAATCTTGTTTTTTGACAATATTTTCAATATTAAAAGGTTTATACTTATAAAATTGTTCTTTGATTCACTCCAGTGTCAAAATGCTGATTGGACTCTGTACTTATAGCAAATGTGTCATGTGTCACACTCCACACTCTCTGTTGTAAAATAGCTGTGGTGTTGGAATTTGAGCACCTCATTTCCCCAGCTTGTCCAACCTGGCTGAAGACTTCGAGCAAACATTTCCAGACACTTAGCATTAGACTTGATGTATGGCTTCAGAACAGCTAAAACAAAATAAAAAAGTATAAAAATTTTATAGGATCTACTCTGAATATACTACTAAATTGTTCTCATCAACATGGAAAAGTACAGTTCTGCTCAGTACATCAGTGTCTTCATTATCAGTCATTAAGAAATGGCTGTGCTACCTTTAGAATGAGATAAACTACACTGTGAAATCTTTTAAAGTTGTTTTTTTTAATTATGTTTTCTTGAATATCTGTGAAACTAATGGAAATATAACTCAGAAATAGACAGCATATTTCTTCAGTTTAGTTTCTATTATCATACACAATTATATATTTTTTCTTTTTAACAACATAATACTAGCTGATTAATCCCCTTTATTTTATAACTAACATTTATTATGGTTAAATTGTAAATAAATTGTTTATTTGTGCTGCATATATTTTATTCCCTGTATACAAAATAAACAAGTCGTGCTGGTTATTCTCTCTCTCTCTCTCTCTCTATATATATATATATAAATAAAATAATGGTACTTTATTAAATTATTCTATTTGATTAACCTACATAGACAATAATATGAATCTAACCAGAAGTGTAAATAGCAATATATATATATTGCTATTTACACTCACTACTCATAACTGCACTTTTTATAAAACAGAATGCATATATTATATATACAGTACAGACCAAAAGTTTGGACACACCTGCTCATTCAAAGAGTTATATGGAATTATATACATAACAAAAAAGTGAACTGAAAATATGTCATATTGTAGGTTCTTCAAAGTAGGCATCAAGAGAATGCCAAGAGTGTGCAAAGCAGTAATTTAAGCAAAAGGTGGCTACTTTGAAGAACCTACAATATGACATATTTTCAGTTGTTTCACACTTTTTTGTTATGTATATAATTCCATGTGTGTTAATTCATAGTTTTGATGCCTTCAGTGTGAATCTACAATTTTCATAGTCATGAAAATAAAGAAAACTGTTTGAATGAGAAGGTGTGTCCAAACTTTTGGTCTGTACTATATATATATATATATATATATATATATATATATATATATATATATATATATATATATATATATATATATAAATGCATTCTGTTTTATAAAAAGTGCAGTTATGAGGGTGAGTAGAGCTCAGAGGAAATGAATGGTGTGCAAATATAGAGGTGCATTGTGCAGGAATATGAGGTTTTAATCTTTAATCTTATCTTAATGTCAACAAAACCATGAACTTCAGTATTAAGACGTCATGAATATATCAGCACATTTATTCATTCATGTTGTTAACAAATGTCATACATCATAGTTGATCATAAATCCAAAACTAAAATCATGCCCACTTTGGTTACATTTTATTACAAAATGTTCCTAAATACTTATTATTTACTGAACTCTGGTGTCCAGATTTAAATATAGGCTACATCATTGCTTTATGGGAAAAAGTCCCAAACATCAGATGTGCACAAACGAGTGAACAAATTAAGGAATGAAGAATTTGGACACCGTATATATACTGTATGGTGCACTATATAAGAGATAGTAATCAGTTTCAAACCTAGCAATTAAAAGATGCCATGAATATTACTTAATCTAGCAACTTGCATTGGGTTTTTCAATCTCCAATCAATATTGTGTAATGATATGCAGCACATTCCTCTCAAATATTAGCTTTTTTATGCAAAGACAAACAGCACAAAAAAAAATCTTTGTGCTGGTTAGGTTTAAGTACGTTTGACCAATTAGAATTGTCAAGCGGTGAACTGAATACACAATCTGCTCAAGCTTCTTTGCTCTCTGAAGGAGGAAATGTGAGCATTCATCTGATTTTAGACAACTGAAGCGCAGTTCTGTCACTCAAACTCTTCCCAGTGAGATTTCGATTCAGGCCAAGAATTTAAATAGGCTTTAAAGTAAGGAGTGAAATTCATGACTGGATGCCATTGGGGTTATTAAGCCAACAGTGTCTGATCAACATGAAAATGCTACTGTATGTACTTGTTTTGTACCTGACAGTGATGGTTGATGTAAGAATAAATGTTGTTGCTATTTGTACTCACTACACATACTTGTCTAATATGCATTTTGACTGATATCTGGTGTTATGCATAGACCTGACAAAAGTTCAGTATACCTGACAGAGCTGGCTTCTGAGAGTGAAGTGTTGAGGGAACGCTAATAATCAGCCGCTGTTCTGGGATCTCACACTCTTGAGGTCTGAAACAAATAGGAAAGACTTTGAACAATTCGGTATACCTAAAGACCAGGCATACAACGTCACCATTTTTGTGAACAAAAAACTTGACAAGTGTAATTTCCTGTTGTGTGTAAATGACCAGGATTCAGTCAAGTATTCGGTGTACAAATCATGTGACCAGGTAGTGTAATCACCTACAAGGATGTGAGTCAGACCCTCTAACAGAGAAAACGGATGTTTTCTATTCGCCAAAAATGTAAGCTTTTTTCCCCCTTCAAATAAATACAACATCTGCCTCTACGAAAGCTGCCTTGAATTATTTTGGCCAATTAAAATACTGGGATAGAAAGAAAATGTTGTATGTTAAGTCAGCCATTTATAAATTACAGAAACTAAAACAAGAATTTGATAAATACTTTTAAAAGTACATTTTCTACCAGTGTTTATGAGGGGATGGATGGATGGATGGATGGATGGATGGATGGATGGATGGATGGATGGATGGATGGATGGATGGATGGATGGATGGATGGATAGATAGATAGATAGATAGATAGATAGATAGATAGATAGATAGATAGATCCCACTGAGGTAAACTTAATGTCTCTTAAATGTTTCTAGTTCAGGTCATTACCTAGTTGTGCTGTCACTGTTAGCACATAACCTTCCAAGTAATAACACTTCGTAAGGTTTCTTGTGTGGCGAATCCAGGGGGAAAACTACCTCTCCTTTCTGTGTCACCTATACAGTTCAACACAAAAAAATCGGTTATTTAAGAAAAAAATTACTATAATAACTACAACTATGACTCTAAGGTGCCATTTAAAACTGCACACGCTTACCACAAAGACACAGTCTGGCGATATGCAAAAAATCATGCAGATACATCTCAAGAGCTCCAATATCAATATTGAATTTTGACATGGTTGTTGGTACCAGAATGGCTGGTTTGAGTATTTTATAAATATTAATCTCGAGATTTTCACACACCACAGATCAGAAAGTGGAAATGCTACTTTTCATAAGAGAGATCAGAGAAAAATGGCCAGATTGGCTCAGGTTACCAGGAAGTATTTAAAAGGGAGCCTCAGAAATGATCACCACAGACCTCGGTTCCCAGCTGACATGAATGAAACGACGATGTTGTGCATACAGAGATGCATTTCTGATCACCCTGGTTGTGTTGAGTTACTATTAATTCCTGTGATCTCAGACCAGTCAGGTCATTCTTCTCTAATTTCTCTCATGAACAAGGCATTTCAGCCTACAGATACTCCACCCCAGGATGTTTTCTGCACCATTCTGAGTAAACTCTAGAGGCTGCGGTATGAGAAAATTAGAAGTTTATGAAATACTAAAACCAACACATCTGGCACCAACAATAAAGTCACCTTTAAGATAACATCTTTTGGAAAACTCTTGACTTGTATCTGCATAAGCTCAATGTGTTTTGTGTGCATGACGGTTTAACGACCTTCACCCAGAGCCACTCTGCAAGCAGCTTTACTCCCCAGTGAGGATACAGCTCTTCCTTGATGAACCGGAGATGGCGGGGGCGATTGGTTACCCAAGTAACCACTACACATCCTGCTGCACTCAACCCTGGCACAGGAAGTTGTTTAAGCTGAGAGGATGGCAGAAAACTGTACCTGTAATTTAGTGTCGTGGGGTGGGGGCATGGGGTTATAGTTTAGTTTCATCTGCAGTCTGCATACTTCAATGATATAGTCATAATCACAAAACTTCAGTTGCTGACAATTAACTAATAACTGCATGATTGTCTTCGGTTGTACATATTAGACCTAAACATATAATTATTCATGTAGCGCTATATAAATGTAAAATGCACTTAGAATTATCAAATACTAATAATGACAATTACTTGCTCTTACATTCTCGCATAATGGACACAACCTGGAAACCTCTTTCAACTCCTTTACTCTGGCAGGTGAAACAGACATTTGTTCACCAAAACGTCCAGGCACAAGAACAATTGTTTTCTCAGGCAATCACACTCAATACCAACTAAAAACTGACCTCAATAATATGCCCTTTTTCACATCTACAAGTACTGCATTGCAAGAACAGTCACTCATTACTTAGACACACTATTGCTGCTGTATATTGTAATAAATGTCCTAAAGTAACTTCTTTATCTTATATGATGCACATTACTGCTATTTGCACTACCATGCACTCTCACACTATGTACATTACTGATCTCATATACTCTGTATGTTTTGGTCCTATTTAATCAGTATTGTTTTGTATAGTCTTGTCTATAAGCTGAATGTACAGTGTTGTTATTTATGTCCGGAGTGAGTTAGATGCGAGTTAGATATTTATGAATGTGTACTTTTGATACACCAACAACTGGAACCAAATTCTTTGTGTCTGTCAACACACTTGGTCAATAATCCAGATTCTGCTTAAAAATATTTCCATTTTTAATCCACATCAAAGTTACAGTAATACATTATTTGCACATATACCTTTTCATGATAACGTTTTAATCTTACCTGCTGCTTCTTTTCACAGATTTATTTTCCCATGGGGGATCAAGAACTATTAGGTCATATTTGTCCCCACCTACAATAAAAAAAACAAAACAAAGGATACTTTTTGCAAGTGCAAGAAATCAACAACCCAGCAGCTAGTCCTGCTCTGCTACTCTGTCAGGACTGTTTGTTAAAAGTATATATATTCTCAGTGTGATTGGAAATATGATCTCAGCCCCATATCAGTAGAACAGACCTCTGTGGAAATTCTGTGCTACTGACATAAGGGTTTAGGTCACATCCTGTACCAAAAAGGGTTTGCAAAGCTTTCATCACTTCATCACAAGTGTTTTTACGATGGTTTGGGAATTAAGGAAATTTGGCGAAACACTCAGGGAAGCATTCTGTAGTCAGAACTTTTTACACAGTCTCTGTGTGTCTCTATTGCCAGATACAGTAACTCTAACAATTCTTGTGTAAACTGCATTGCTAAAATATTTGTTTTTATGCTGATCATGTTATGTAACGTTCTTCTTTTACTTGTTTAAGATGTGACATTTGCCTGGCAAATAAATGTCAAATTCTTGATTACTCTGAAATTTCCTGAAATCATTTATATCTAGTAGTTGATTATGTGGTCTGGTGTTACCACAAATCTATGACCAGGATAATACAAACTGAAGGCTCATGAACGGATGGCGCATAGAGCACAACGTCTGGGACCTTCTGATTTCTGACTATCACTGACTTAGCAAGTTATAACTAAGTGGCTAAATAGTTTATTCTTTGTGCATGAGCAAGCATTGAGCGGACTACTTAAAGAATATTAGTTTACCGTTATATCCTTTGAATAAGGTACAGTCTGGCGAGTCTGTGTCCGTGAGCATGTGTAGAGGCTATCACTGAGTTAGCAAGTTATAACCAAGTAACTAAATCAATAGTTCTTTATGAATGAGCAAGCATTGAGTGGCCTACTTAAGGAATATTAGTATACCGCTATATACTCTGACTAAGATTCGGACTGCTTTGAAAAGACGGAATGCTTATAATAATCTATTAAAATTAAAGAAGAAATACAACCAATAAGGTGCTCAGCTTGAATTAGAGATATTCAAGTTCAATCTTTATGATCAATTGGAGTCAGATTAGAGGTTAAAATTGGATTCATATAACAAAGTGCAATTTATTTGAGTAATCTTTCACAGCCGCGTGAGAAAGACTAACACGCAGCATACCTTCAGTGGATTCTGTCATTGGGCTATTGGGTGGGCACCCTACAATACTGTACCTACAAATACTGTTTTCATGAACAGTAATATGTATCCTGAAAAGAAATGTCAGTATAGATTACTTAATGACTCTGACTTTAACCTAATCTAGCTACAAAACACACATGCACATGCCGAGGCTTACGAATACACTTACTGCGAATAAGGGGTTGTAAGCAGGTGACATCAGACAACAGGAAACGGCTTTGGGGAGGCAGGAAATACGTCTCCCCCATTAGCGTTACCTCCCGGGCAATGTCATCCGGATTTTCTGTGAGGCATGAGAACAGATCAAGGTGTGCATCCATGTCTGCATGGCCATTAACAGTCTGCACTAGTGGGGCATCAGAATTCTCCATTTCAAGCATCTGCTTGGCCATGTCGCATAGTGCGGCCAGCTGGCACTCATGAACAGACATTTGTTTAGGTGGCACTGTGAGTAAATCTTCTGTCAGATAGCCACAGTGATGTCCAGTTTCCAGTAGAGACTGAGTGCCTTCCAGAACAAACAACCTGACCTGGTGTACAGAGGCAAAATGAAAGAGCGCAGCAATTTTCAAAATGTCAGAAATCAGGAATTACTGAATCTATTAAAATTTCACACAAAATTGTTTTTTTTTTCTGGAAAACAGGTTGAACCCTGTGTTCAATAAAAGTTACCTTTTTGTGGTATTCTTCAGCATCTAACTCCCCCTGATTCAGCTCACTTCGTTTACGTTTCCTCTTCTAAAAGAGAAATTGGTTACATCAGAAAATTTAGCAGAAAAACTAAGCTAATTTATCGAGAATTGTTGGACTAGACTAACTAGCCGCAAATGAATGAAATTAATTCACATGAAGTAATTATTTGTTTCCAGAACATTCTGGGAATGCTTGTTTTGGGTTTCCGGAATGCTCTGAGAAAAATTTTAATTCCTGTATTTTTTTTTTTTTTTACTTTTCACTATGAAAGCTTTAAGCAAAACATTCTTCTGAATAATTATAGACTCTCTGAAAACTTGCGGTAATCTTTGATGGTTCAGACAACGTTCCCCCAATGTTCTTGTAATCTTTTTACAAATAATTGTGCTTCTTGGTAACCTTGTGTTAACCTGGGATGAGCCAATACAATTCACAATATATTGTGTTTCTATTAGTTACAAATACTTATAAGTGATAAACTATAACATAATCTCACTCTATCCTGAGAGTTCCCCCAGCAAAGAACCTAACAGCAAACCGTAATGAACTGACAGTGCAGAATGCAGAAATTGCGAAATGCACTGCTTCGACTTACAGGTTTATTTTCATACGTTATTCTGTATCTTGTCTGTCTGTCTTGTTGTTTATTAAATGTTTGGACCTCTACTTAGACCCAGTAAGAGTTTGACACCACTGTCATAGACTAATGTCTATAGGTTACACATAACTGAAACACTACCAAATAGTCAAGCATAGAAGCCAATACACAATGGCAATGGCAGAAGGTACATTATAGTGCAGTGATTGTCCAGATAGCTGAAGGATAAAAAAATATTGCACATAGTTGTGATATTGCACAAAGTAAGCAGGCAGTAATAGTAAAGACTCAGGTAATAGGGGTGTTTAAAATGTTTGTGGGTGCCTGGAAAAACTTTCTTTGGAGTCTAGCAAGCTTTGTTTTGATCAGTGTGTATCACATGTCAGATTGAAGGAGTTTGAACAGACTGTATGCAGGGGGTGTTGAGGTGTGAGGGGTAATTCACAATTCTCCCAGCACATATCCTGACATGGGACATGTCCAGGTCCTGAAGGAAGGGTTGGTCCTGGTCCTGATCATGATGTTCATGATCTATTAAATGGTTCCCAAAAAATCACAAAGGGGGAAGCAGATGCAAAACGTGTTTTGCATGGTTTCTGCTCTTCTGTGATCTTACCTTTCGTGTCTTTAGATCGATTCTGGCATCCCCAGTAGTCTGGCACATGGAACTGCTGACTATATGGGGCTTAAGTATATCGAAGTACTGCTTCTTGAAACAGCATCTGAAATGTCCTTTGTTGACACTGTAGCACCGCCGAAATCCTTCGTTTATGAAAGCACATGCGTCCAGCAGCCATCCACGATCATCTGACAGCAGGACAGACATTTGGTAGGAGGAACAGCACAAGATCGAAATGAAATAAAAACGTGCATGCAGAGCGGAGATGGTTTTTAAATCACCGATCTGAATCCATGAACCACATTTAACGCACAACATGTGTGAGGGCTTTTATTTTGTGTGTTGTTGATAAGAGACAGAGGATTTCCTACTACAGAAAAACCACATTCGCTTCCTGCCGTACTCGAGGCGGCGTTGCACGTGTTGCCAAGTACGCAATATTCACCCCGAAATTAGGGTCGTACTGTTTTGAACTGCATGACTCTGATGTTTAATTCTCAAATATGATTGGTCGAAAAGCGTTGATTCATTTTCCAACTATAGCTAATAGCTAATGGGAAGATCGGATCGTCAAAGAAATCTTTCTTCGTCATTTCGTTCCTTTGATCAAAAATAAAATAAAATGAAATAAATTTGCATAAATTCTACATGCAAGAACTTTGACTATAGTGAAAATATGACACGTAACGACAAATTATGATAAACAGAATAAGTAGCTAACATTAGTAATAGCTAACTTACTGTCAGCCAATAGTAGCCCCAGTTTCCACCGGTACCCTGTTGGCTAACGATACCTGTGGCGGTCTTTGGTAACCCGGGCCTCGACTGATCCGATATGAAATTCTGGTTCGTGATCCGGATATTTGATTTGTCACATGTTTTTATGCTGGATGCCCTTCCTAACGCAACCCTCCCCATTTATCCGGGCTTGGGATCGGCACTAAGAGTGCACTGGCTTGTGCAACCCTAATGGCCGGGTAATAATATATATATATATATATATATATATATATATATATATATATATATATATATATATAAAATCATCATCATCATCATCATCATTATAATAATAATAATAATAATAATATGGTCTAGTGGTTAGGATGCGGTTCTCACCGCTGCGGCCCGGGTTCGATCCCCGGTCAGGGAACCAACTCCAGCCACTCTTAGTGCCGGTCCCAAGCCCGGATAACTGGGGAGAGTTGTGTTAGGAAGGGCATCCAGCGTAAAAACGTGCCAAATCAAACATGCGGATGGTCCGCTGTGGTGACCCCTAATGGGAGCAGCCGAAAGAAAGTTTTTAGTTAATAATAATAATAATAATAATAATAATAATAATAATAATGATAATGATGATAATGATGATGATGATTTGTCAATGTTTTGGAGTGATTGTGTGAAACTGAAAGTATTCACATTTGTTTAGAAATGTACAAAAACTTCAGATTTGGGACCAAGAATCCAAAATAATGTCTTTCAGCCCTTTTATAGGAGCCATTGTTCTTTCCACTACATGAATTCAGTACTTACAAAGTCAAAGTTGAATTGTTTTCACTTTTGGGGCAAATAATAATGATGATGATAATGTTTGAATAAAATGCAAACTAGTAGAACGTTGTTACAACAGTTGCATGGTTAAACATAACTGGAAAATAATGATGACCATCATGATTACGATGATGATGATGATGATGCTGATGATGCAGTGTGTTTGAATAGTATGCCAAAAATGAACCGCGCTAACGTTTCACTATGGTTGCCAGTAGTAATAAAAACACCGATCATTATTACAAGTTTGTTGAATTACAACGACGTTATGCAAGATAGCATTTATTATTGTTACTATTGCTTTGTGAGAGTAATGTTTGTAGACCGTGTAAAAACATTTACCCTACTCGACTTTCTTTCCTCTGTCTTTTGAGAGGATGTGGCAACCCAGCCGGAGCATGAACGATAACACGGGTACAAAACGCGAGAGCGTGGACGGAGGAGATGTGTGTGTATGTGTAAAAGCTCCTCTCCTGGGACATTGGTCAGAGCGCTGGAACGCTAAAACCCATAAAATGTCAAAGTAGTAAGAGATACCAGTTAGAAGAACATTTCTGGATGTGGAAAGGTGAGCTATTTAATTCAGGTTGAGGGGGAAATGTGTATATTCGAAGGCGTTTGGAGCAGATAAGTGAAACCTTAGCGGAATAGAAACATGGCGGCGGCATCGGCATCGGGAGATCCCCCAGAAGAAGCTTCTCATGGCAGCAGGGTGGTTTGGGTGTTTGATTGTCGCCCTCAACATAAAGAAGCTTCGGAGAAGATGCTGAATGTCACCAGTATGAACTACAAGCAGTTCCTGTGTGCTGTGCGCAAGGTGGGTGGATTTCCGGTAGTCGGAGTTAAATTAGCTAGCTAGCTTCATTTAAACCTCGTTAGTTGTATTTTGCATTTGGTGGCAACCAACCACCACTTTTGCTGCATGCTGAAGTGGTTCCTCTCCTCCTAAGAAACCTTACTCATCTCTTAAACTAGTTAACAAACTCTCAAGTTTTGGATGTGTCTTCTGTAATCAGGTCCCACTCACTTAACTTTTATTTTATGGCCATTCCTTTACCATGTACCATAACAAGATCATGTCCACATGTTTCCAATGTCTTTTTGGTTATCAGGGTCTAAAGCAAAAGTAATATCCAATAAGCCAGAAATTATTAAGTAGAATGATTATGTAAATACACCATGGATAAACTTGCATCCTTGGCAGAAAATCTTCATGCATGGTTTTCCTGCCTCCATCATGGACCAATTTACATGTTTTTGGACAGAATGTTTACTGTAAATAGGGTATGAATTTCAGCCCTGTAACAGCATCGCTGTAGGTTTCGAGAGATGCAAGGGTGCCATTAGTTTTGAACTAGTTGCATGGTTTGTTGTCTTATTCAAAATGTCAAAAGTCGCACATTTGGAGCCACGTTACAGCAGACGAAATACTTCATCAAACGTGCGTCTGTCGCTTTTGTACAGTTATAGTTCATCTTCTAGATCGGAACGTTCGAGATCGAGATCTAGATCTAATGTCTGATTTGTGTCTCCGTTTCCTCCAAACACGTCATCTTGTCCAATGATGAGTCTCAGGTGACCTTTTCTGAACGTGGCAGATGTAATAGGTGTCAACAGTATTTCATAATCACTGAGCAAGAACTTTCATTTATCTCCAGTAACCACGACTTCTTGGTCAGGGTGGTGGTGGGTCCAGAAACGAACTCGGCATCAGTGGGGGTGGAAAAAGTACCATTGACCCTGTATGGGCATTGCTCAAACACACACAATCGCACTTACATGTATTTGGGCCCTTTAGAGTAGCCAGACTGCCTACCTGGATCATTATTATTAGTGGAGGAAATCCGAGACTCTGGAGGAAATCTGAGACAATCCATGGACAGTGGAAAGGGCTATCTTCACTTCAGCTCTAAAATCGAACGAAAGACCTTGAGCTGTCTCTAGTTCTACTCTTGGCAGCACCATGCTGAATACAACAAAAGCAACAACAAATAAGTCACTCGGATAGCAAAAATGCACATTTTATGTGTTTCAATTATTTTCCGTAGGACAACCGTGCATTTAGAACCTGTAAAAGGTTCCTCAGGGGAAATACCTCTGCTGAGTCAAAGTATTCACTGTTCAGTATAGTGAAGAATCAGTAATGCTATGCCCAGACCCAGGAACCATGTTACTATCAGGAAATTGTAAATCTTACTGCAGTGTTGAGGGGAATACTGGGGGTGGTGGGGGTTCTTAAAGAGAGAGCTCCTTGGATGTAGGACCTCCATGCTGATGGTAATGGGGATGCCGTTTGCTCTACTAAAAACTTTCATAATGAGCTGGTGTTTCAGTTTCCTGTAATATATGCACATGTATATGTTAATATTCCGGTAGCAACCATACTTTTTGTATGTTTGTATATTTTATAGCAACTAGAGTTTTTTTGTTGTTGTTTGTTGTTTATAAGAATTTTCAAATACCTTTTGATCATTTATTATTATTATTATTTTTTATATGAAAGTGTACCATTTGACACCAGAACTGAAAACAGAAAACTCTGTTGACCACTGAAAGATGTTAACACTAGTGCCACTTTCATTTCAGGAATTTTCTATCTCAGTAAAGGAAAGTTTTGTGATCACAACAACCGATCGCCGGGAGATCGATTCAGATGTTTACGGTGAGAAACAATTCTGCAATAACCATCAGATCATAACTTTTGAATCCTTCTGAAACTTGGTACCATCAATGTTTGATCTTCACGAAAAATACATTTTCATATAAACAGTAATAATTTTTAGAAATTTCCCCACTGTGGGACGAATAAAGGTTTATCTTATCTTGATGCATATAAGTACCTCGTCTGTAAGTACCTTATATGAAGCACCACTGTAATCTATCTTGAGTATATTTAGTCCTATAGTTATTTTGACCGAATGATTTAAAACCCGTTGATTAGTCGCTGATGTGGATGTTTGAGCAACGAAGTAAAAAGAAATGTCTAGATTTATTAATCATTCATTTATTCTGACTTTGTAGATGAATTGTCAGATGGGAAAACTTTACACCTGCTACAGTCTGTGGATCAGGAGTTGGCTGTGGCAACTGAAGAAAGAATTAAATACGTTCCTCATTTCCACACTATTGTGCAGAGCGGCCAGTACGAGTACTACGCCAGCGAAGGACAGAAGGCACTACGTAAGTACATTATTCCCTCTTTTTCCTGTGCATTTGATAGCATTCGAATTTTTCGTTGTCATTTGAAATTAAACTTTTTTTTTCTTCTGTATTAATGGAATGTGTTTGTTAATTGTGTGTGTGTGTGTTTTAATTCTTTAGCTTACGCCTTTGCTGAGCTTATTGATAACGCACTTTCTGCAACCTCGCAGAACACAGGAAATAGGAACATCGACATAAGATTGGTAAAGGTTTATTTGGAATAATAAAAGACTCTAATCATTAAACTTGGATTTCATTGACTGTTGTTTTTGCTTTCTGTTTTTCAATGTGTCTCTGTGTCAGTATTTTGATGAGTCTCAGGGTGGGCCGGCAGTAGTAGTGATGGATAATGGCCGTGGAATGACCTCTAAAGAGTTAAATAACTGGGCAGTTTATCGCCTTTCCAAATTCACCCGAGATGACCGCACGTTTCGAAGGTAAACAGTACTCTGGAAAGCACAGTTTTATTAATGAAAACTTTTCATAATCATGGTAATGACACTAACGGGTTCTAGCCGAGCTTTTTGCATATGTATTTATTTATTATTAATTAACATATTCAGCTAAAATGACAACTATTTTCGGAAACATGATTATTATTATTTTTTTTTTAACTACGTGTGGTTCTTCCCCAAACGGTTGCCACATAGTTGAAGGCATGCAATTGTAAAGTCTTTAAAGGCTGTAGCACAAAGTTTTCTCCTCATGTACTCCAGTGTACAAAGCCAGCTTGATGAAGATATTGTTTACATGGATTGGTGTGAAAGATCTTGAGTGGCCTGCTATAGATCTCAGACGTCAACTTTGGGATGAATTGGGTCGCACCCCAGGCCACTTCACTATACATCAGTACCTGACTTTACTAATGCTTATGGCTGAAAAAGCACAAATCTTCACACCAGCAATCCGAAATATTGTAACATCTGAGTGGAGGTTTATTATAAACTGCAAATGGGGATTAAGTGTGGAATGTGACGTTCAAAAAGCACATACGACTCTTATAGTCAGGTGTCCACAAACTTTTCTGAGTCTGATAGTGTATGTAATAATCGGTGCTGTAGCGTTTTTGTTTTGTAATTTTTTTTTCTTATTTCTATTAAGTATTATAAATTGTGTAAAATAATTGTCTTAATACATTCTTAATATATACTCAGTAACCTGTCATAGCAAGTACCATATTACTTGCTGTATTGTGGTGTTTCTTATAAAATACTCTTTTCTTGAATGTTTTGCAAATTATTTATTTATTTATTTATTTATTTATTTATTAATAGTGATGAATTAAGATATGTGCGTCCCGGTGCAGTCCCTCGCAGTCTGAATAGTGACATCTCCTACTTTGGCGTTGGAGGCAAACAGGCTGTGTTTTATATAGGCCAGAGTGTACGGGTAAGTGCCACACCACATGCATTACTCTGTCTCTCTTATATAAAAGCTGATCAGCATTTCTAAATGAATTAAAACACCTGGAGCCATGGTAACATTGCACACAGAATAAGTCAGCTATTGTAAACATTTTCTAATGACCCTACTTATCTAAATTGGTTATTTTTCCATGTCATTTTACTGTTATGGTGAATATTGAAATTTTGGTAAGTGAGTTAAGGCACATTGATTTGGATGAACTGGAGATGATAATGTTGAACTGAGAAATTTAATGAAAAATGACACAAGGCGTTACCACAAACAGCTTTCATTGTTAGTAAATTGTGCCACTGACATACTTGATTCTTTATTTCTCACAACATAAAAAGTAAGAGAAGGAATTAACATTGTCTTTCTTGGCAATTGTCCAATTTTATTGTCATATAGCTGACTCAGCAAAATGAGACTACATTACTCCAGAACCCTGGTGCTGCATTTACAACATAAAGCTACATAACAGGAAACAGAGATGAGGACTAGTAAGTGTCCTCGCCACATAAAGTGCATCTTGTGCAAACAGTGCAAAACAGACAGTGCAAAGACAACACAAGACAGTGTAGGACAAATACACAAAATAGCACCACCAGTAAACCTGCTGTATATTACACAGTGCAGTGTGTAGGAGAGAACCGAGTACAGGAGTGAACATGTAATTAACAAAATATAAACAAAAAGCTTTGTGCAAAACAGGATTAGTAGCAGTCAAAAAGTATGCACAAAAACAGCATGTGAACAGTTTGTATGTGTTATATAATATGGGTGGTACTGAAGACATGGATGTGTAAAGTAAGTGTGTGTTAAGTCCGGGTTGTACAGATCAGTCACACAGTCGGGTGTGTGCGCGTGAGTTTCAGTTCAGTTCTGTGTTGAGGATCCTGATGGCTTGAGGGGAGAAACTGTTGCACAGTCTGGATGTGGCAGCCCGAATGCTTCCGAACCTCTTCCCTGATGGCAGGAGGGTAAAGATCCGTGATCGAGGGGAGAGAGACTCCGATGATCTTCTCAGCTGTCCTCACTACCCTCTGTAGGGTCTTGTGATCCGAGACGGTGCAGTTCCCAAACCAGGCAGGAATGCAGCTGTTTAGGATGCTCTCAATGGTCACTCTGTAGAACGTGGTCAGGATGGGGGGAGGGAGGATGGGCTTTCCTCAGCCTTCTCAGGAAGTAGAGATGCTGCTGGGCTTTCTTGGTGATAGAGCTGGTGTTGAGCGACCAAGTGAAGTTCTCTGCCAGATGAGCACCAAGGAATTTGTTGCTCCTGACGAACTCCACGGAGTTTTGATTGATGATCAGTGGAGAATGGTTGCTCTGTGTTCTCCTGAAGTCAACAACCATCTCTTTAGTTTTGCCAATGTTCAGAGACAGGTTGTTGGCTCCAAACTAGGCTGTTAACTGGTGCACCTTCTCTCTGTATGCTGACTCATCGTTCTTGCTCATCAGCGAACTTGATGTGTTTCGAGCTGTGCATTGCTACACAGTCATAAGTCAGCAGAGTGAACAGCAGTGGACTTAGCACACAGCCCTGAGGGGCCCCAGTGCTCAGTGTGGTGGTGCTGGAGATGCTGTTTCCGATCTGGACTGTGAGGGTGGAAGCTGGGTCTTGACGTGCCTCATGACGAGCCTCTCGAAGCACTTAATCACGATGAGTGTATGTGCGATGGGACGATAGTCATTGAGGCAGGAGACTGTTGACTTCTTCAGCACTAGGATGATGGTTGTCGTCTTGAGGCATGTAGGAACAACGACGCTGCTCAGAGAAATGTTGAAGATGTCGGTAAAGGCATCAGCTAGCTGTAAAGACATCCGCTAGCTGTTTTGCTAGCTGAGTTTTCCTCACTTCAGCTGTTGAAGTCGTTCAGCGCATCTGGGAGGGAGGCATCACGGTCACAAGCAGGTGAAGTTTTCTTGTAGTTTGTGATTGCCTGGATGCTCTGCCACATGTGGCTGGTGTCTCTGCTGTCCTGGAAGTGGTTGTGGATTTTCTTAGCGTGTGCACACTTTGCTAATGGCACGGGACAGTTTGGCCCTTGCTGTCTTTAAGGCCATCCTGTCCCCTGCTCTGAAGGTGGAGTCTCTTCATTTTAGCAGTGCACGCACCTTAGCGGTCATCAACGGCTTCTGGTTGGAGCGTGTGGTGATGGTCTTGGAGATGGTCACATCATCTATGCACTTGCCGATGTAGCTGGTCACTGTTGACGTGTACTCCAAGTTGATGAAATTGCCATTGATTGCAGCTTCCCTGAACATGTCCCAGTCAGTGCATTCAAAGCAGTCCTGGAGAGCAGACATGGATCCTGCTGGCCAGGTTTTCACCTGCTTTCGAGCGGGACTTGAACGCCTATTGAGTGGTCTGTATGCTGGGATCAGCATAACAGAGACGTTGTCCGAGTAACCGAGGTGGGGGCGGGGCTTCGCTCTGTATGCGCCTGGGATGTTTGTGTAAACAACATCCAGCATGTTTTCTCCTCTGGTTGCAAGGTCCACATTCTGGTGAAATTTATGGGGCACAGTCCTGAGAAATGCATGGTTGAAATCTCTGGCGACAATAAACAGTCCGTCAGGGTGTGTGTGTTTTTTAGTTCGCTAATGGTCCCGTAGAGTACGCTGAGCGCTTCCTTAGCATTAGCGCTAGATGGAATTTACACTCAAGAGCACAATAGCAGTGGTGAATTCTTACACCATTCCATGTTGATGTAAACACACACAGACCACCGCCGCGAGTCTTACCGCACAGAGCTGTGAATTATCCCTTACTGTATCTCACAAAAGTGAGTACACCCCTCACATTTCAGCAACCATTTTAGTATTTTTTTTCTCAAGGAACAATACTATAGAAATAAGACGTGGATATATTTTATAGTCAATGTGCAGCTTGTATAGAAGTATAGATTTACTGTCCTCTGAAAATAACTCAACATACAGCCATTATTGTCTAATATCTGGCAACCAAAGTGTACACTCGAAGAAATATCAGCTGTACGTCGCTTAACCATGCAAAGCCACATCATTGACCATGTTCCTGTTTTTGTTCTCTGCTTGACAGGACCATACAAATTTGTGTATCATATATAAGGGCAGTTAGAATTTGGTGCTTTGAGTACAATTCTTTCATACTGGCAACTCATGGCAAAGAACTCTTTATGAAAAGCAACCATTCTAATTCTTAAATCCTCAAAGATGTGAGGGGTGTACTCAGTTTTGTGAGATACTGTACATATAGGACCCTCAATCATTGTTCATAAAAATGTTTAATTCCTACTTTTAATATTTGTTTTTGTTTTTGATCTATAATTTATGTAAAACAGGTGGGATCATTTCAAACCCTTCATGTTTCTTTCCAAATGCAATACGGTGTAATTTTATCTGTGCCAACTGAAAAATGTCAGTGGACATGACCGTTTTCTACATATATCTTTTGCTTAATATAGATTATAAGCAAGCCAGTTGGCTCTCCAGATGTACACGAGTTTGTACTGTCCAAAGATGACTTTGAGCAGAAGGAGAAAAACAACAAAGAAATCTATTCCGGCGTTATTCGGAATAGAAAGGTAAACGATGTAATGTAATGTAATGATGTCTAAGCTCAATGGCATATTACTTATTTTTCCATTATCATGTGTGTATTTGTGATTTAATTACTTATCTAACACCTCTTTTTTACACATTAATGCACAGCCAGGAGATGACTCTCATGTCAGAGTGGAAGAAGAGCGTTTCCTGCAATCTCTGGTTCTGGAAGAGTCCGGCAAGAACAGTTTTACAACTATAGTCATAACTGCAGTCCAGCCAGAACATGTGGCCTACCTAAAACAGGATTTCATCTCATGGACCAGAGAGCTGGCGTGAGTATTAGAGAACGAACACCTACACGCCCCTGATTCATACCGTCGATTCCAATTAAATTTTTTCTTTTCTTTTTCAATTTAAGGCATATCTATCATTACTATGTTCATGGCATACATGGAAATAACATGAGAGATGCACGAACTTCAGAAAATATGTCCAACATTGACATTCAGGTATGTAAATCTTAAATGATACACACATCCAGTTCAGCATCTTTCTCCTATAAGGCTCTTTTCTCCTTTCTAGATCACCAATAGGATCCATTCACAAACTGACTCTTGTCCGCACCCCCGCCGCCACACACATTTTATTGTTTAATGAAACCTGCGTAATATTGTCATCAGGATTTTTTTCCTTCCTCTTACTATGTTGTGGATACTAAATTAATATAAAGTTTAATATAAAAATAACTAGATAAAAAAATAAATCAATGAAATAAAATGTTTTTTTTCAAATGTGCCTGCTATAGCAGACATGGTCATAAAATTCATCAAATTGAATTTTAGTATTCCTGTACTTCAATATTTACTTAAAGCTTAATTCATTGAATAACAGTTAACTAAATAATAAGACCAGGATTTTTTTTTTCCCCCTTTCCCACAGATCTGTCTCAATGACCGATCTCCTCGATTGCCAAGGTTTCTCAATCTAAAAGAGATTGATGATGACATGCAAACTCTGTATATAAACTCCAGTGTGGCAGAGTTTGAGTTTAAAGCCAGCAAAGAAGGAGATGCCAAAGTAGAGGGACTGCTTCGATATCATCCATTCCTTTATGATAGGGAAACCTATCCAGAGGACCCATATGCAGCAACACCAGGTATATTTCATGGTTGTAAACATACCTCTATGTTGTATTACTGTATTACTTTTTTTTGTTCCCCCCACCCCCTCAATGTTGACACTAAGGACATCCAAACTATGAAAGAACATGGAATTGTTTGGTAAACAAAAGCATGTTGAGTAACCTAAAATATGTTCTATATTTTATACCTTTCACATGCATTTGGCATTGGTTTTCCAACAGTCTTGAGGAGTTCCTAGAGGTTTTTGTTGGTTGCTTTTCCTTTACTCTCCAACTCCTCCCAAACCATCTCACTTGGATTTAGATGGGGTAATTGTAAAGGCTGGGACATCTGATCTATTACTCCATCACTCTATTTCTTGAACAGATAGCTTTTACATAACCTAGAGGTGTGTTTGGAGTCGTCCTGTTGGAAAGCAAATTATGGTCCCTCTAAGTGCAAACCAGATGGTATGCTGCTGCAAAATGTAATGGAAGCCGTGCTGGTTAAGTGTGCCCTCACTTTTAACAAAATGAGCAACCATGTGACCAGCAAAGCACCAACACAACTCCTCCTCCATGGTTCACAGTAGGATTTGCACATTGAGGAACTGTTAACTGTCTATTTCTAACAAAGACGTGGGCAAACATTTCAAATTTGTATTCATCAGACCAAATGACAGTTTTTCACTGCTCTATTCCTTTTTTTTTTTTTTTTGCCCAAGAGAGTCTCTTCTGTTTGTTCTTCTAAAGTTATGCTTTTGGCAATTCAACCATGAAGGCCTGAATCACACGGTCTACTCTGAACAGTGGATGTATGTCTGTCACCTGCACTCTGAGAAGAATATATGTAAATTAGCAGTTTCTGAAGCTGGTAGTTCTAATTTATTTGTCCTCTGCAGCAGAGGTAGCTCTTGGTCTTAATTTGATGGTTTTGGAGATTGCAATTGGGAATGCATTTTAAGTTATTTTCTGAATTGACTGACATTCATTTTTTTTAAATAATGATGGTCTGTTTTTCATATTACTTAACTATTCTTTGCCACAATATGGATTTGTAAAGCAGAAGTAAAACTAATCGGGCTATTGACTTTTAACTCACCCTTTCCTCTGCACAAGACAACTGATAGTCTAAAGCACATTAAGAAGGCAAGAAATGCCACAAATTAAATCTTGACAAGGCACACCTGTGAACTGGAAACCGTTCCAGGTGACTACTTGATGAAGCTGATGAGAAAATGCCACGAGGTTGCCAAGCTGATTGTGGGTATTTAATCATGTCACTGTTAAGAAGAAACACGGTCAATTTTCCTACATCCATAGTCCATTTTTAGGGTGTGTGGCTGGCAGTTTGAATACATTGTTTAATATTTGATCTACTAACAACCCATGCCTTTGATTCCACATTTCTTTTACCTCCAGATATTGATGAAGACTGTTTTGTTTCACATGCTGAGGGCCGAGGCAAAAGACCCATCTTTGAATGCTTTTGGAATGGACGATTAATTCCTTATTCTTCTGTTAATGAGTAATGACCTTTACTACATTTGTTTAATACCATTATAATAAAATCAGGCCTGCAAACCTTAATACATTTAGCATTTTTGCTAATTCTTGTGCCTTTAGTGTTATTACTGAATTAATCTGATTTAATTCAGAACTGGCTTTAAAATTTGATTTAACTTGATTCTTAGAATATTTTGAACAAAGAGTAAGAAACAACCCTGTCCAGTCAACAATACTGTATGAATCGGGAGTGATTTTAACACGTGATTTTACTTTTTGGGGTTGGCAGGTCTGTAAATGTAAAATTTATATGTAAAACTCATTATGAATGTTTTTGTATCTTCAATTTGTCTTTATTTGTGTTACTATGATGTAAGTTATAATGTAAACTATTGTTTGTTTTAGGTTTGATTGGTGTGCAAGACCCAAGAAGGGCAGTTCAGTCCCATTAGAATGTTATAATAGGATCTCAGGCGTCCTCTTCACTAATGATCGTTTTCAAGTCAGCACCAACAAACTAACATTTATGGATCTGGAGTTACAGCTACGCGATAAAGAGACCATCTTTACAAGAGTTCTCAATGGCCAGGTAAAGTACAACTCTACACAAGATTCTTTGTTCATTCTGTTTCCTTTTAGGGCTGCAACAACTAATAGATAAAATCGATAATATTCAATAATAAAATTCGATGTCGACGAATGCCGATCTCGATTAGTTGGGCTGCTCACGTTACGGGTTAGCATGACGGTAAGATAACACAGCTACGTGTGAAAACGACAGACGGTACAGGTCTACTGGTAGCAAGAAGAAGTGTGTGTCCTAATTCATCCAAGGCATGGGAGCAATTTATATTAAAACGCTTCAAAGAAAACTACCTGGAAGTTATGCAAAGTGGAGCTCGTGTGGAATGGAAGTACCACAGTGATGCACGAGCACATGAAAAGAAAACTCTGGAGTCACGGATGAAGGCGAAACATCAGCACGGTAAGTCTGTATAATCGTCATCATGTGAAAATGGTATAGTGTAATGAAGTGCTATTGTATAAACTGTTAGTTTGTAACGAGATTGCACAATCAGCTCGCGACATAGTGATTGATTCAATTAAACCGTGTGAACAAACACTAAATCTAAAAGCAGCAAATAACAGCAGCAGTAAACGATTAGATTTTTAGTCACTGTTGTGGTTTTCAGCAAATGCTTATGCATTTGTACACCAATGCATATTTATTTATTTAATTAAACCTGTTAGTTTGCTGCATTTTTCCATTATCTCTGACATTAACATATTTATATATAAAATATATATTTAGGGCCCGAGCACCGAGGAGCAGGCCAGAATGGCCTGCACCAGAGGTGCAAAGCCCTATTGGTTTCCTTAAATTTATAATTTTTTTTTTTTTTTTTTTTTTTTTACACACATTGGTCATTAGAGGTCCCTTAACATACTCGAAAACTCTTGAAATTTGGCACACGTCAGAGTCCTTTGTCACTAGGGCCTTAGAAAGGCTGGTATACAGGCGTGGCAGGGGGCTCTGTAGCGCCTGTAATTAAAAACAAACATTCGTGCACAGATCGGGCAATTATGCGCACATGTACGAGAGTTGGTATGCATATAGACCTCATCGAGCGAACAACTTTCGCCCTCTAAACTATGAGCTACGCCCAACAGGAAGTCAGCCATTTTGGTTTGTTTTATAAGTGCATGCGGTGAACTTTTAAATACTCCTCCTAGAATTCATGCGATTGACATCAAGCGTGGCGAACATGATGCGAGACATTGGACTTGCTAAATTGCGAAGGATTTTTGATATCTCGAACGGTGCTGCCATGGCGGCGACAAATTTATGGCGGTCGGAGAACAGGAAGTGTTTAATATCTAAAGCAAAAATGTCTTATTCAGATGACACGCTGTGTATATGTTCTGCCAAGGATTCCGATCGCATCGATGTGCCTATTGTGAATCTCGGACATAGCGCCACCAACAGGCGCCAGGAAGTGTGTCAGTCACAAAAGGTGGATTTTTTGACAGTTGCATGTGGTGAACTTTTAAATACTCCTTCCAGGATATTTATGCGATTGACACCAAACGTGGTCAACATGATGCTGAGACATTGTAGATAATAAATTGTGAAGGATTTTTGATATCTCGAACACTGTTCCCATGGCAATGCCTCAAACTTTACTTTTATTTCAGGCATATTTAAGCATTTGGCATGCACTTTGTGTGCCTTAACATGCTCGAAAACACCGGAGATTTGGCACAGACGTCAAAATCGTCTGCCATTAGGACCGGTCAAGGCTGGAACATAGGCGTGGCAATAGGGCTCTGTAGCGCCCCTGTAATGTAAAACAAATATTGGTGCACAGATCAGGCAAACATGTACGCACATGTACGAGAGTTGGTAGGCATATAGATCTCATCGACCCGAACAACTTTCACAATTAAACCTATTAGCTCCGCCCAACAGGAAGTCGGCCATGTTGGGTTGTTTTATAAGTGCATGCGGTGAACTTTTAAATACTCCTCCTAGAATATTCATGCGATTGACACCAAACTTAAGCAACATGATGCCGAGACATTGTAGATGATAAACTGCAACGTGATTTTTGATATCTCGAACGCTGTTCTCATGGCAATGCGTCAAACTTAACTTTAATTTGAGGCATATTTAAGGCTTTTGGCATGCTAAGATTAACTTGAAATTTGACACATACATCACATTTGTCGGCTGTTGGGTGTGGACAAAAAGGTCGGACAAGAGTGTGTCTCTTAAGTGTCTCACTAGCGCCCCCGTTTGTTTAAAATGTGGGGTTTCTTTTACCCACAGTCCCCAAATAGGTCAGTAACAACATAAAATAGTCCACTGATATTTACCCACTTGATGCACTTGCCCACCGTGCATTGTTTTCTGGGAGGCACCGATAGCGATACACAAATGTGCGAGGCCGCCATCGCTGCTTGCAGCTATATTTTTTATTGAATCTTTATATATATATATATATATATATATATATATATATATATATATATATATATATATATATATATATCTCTGCAAAATACAATTCAAATGAAGGTTTACTCAAGGTTTTTTTTACAGAAAGAAAACCCAGCAGGAGTGAATTTGTTCAAAGGAGGAATTCCCCATGCACTTCAACAAGCAGCCACTATAAACTTTTTAAATGTCTAAATTAGAGAGTTAAACTCGATATGTGGATTTTGCATTTTTTTATTTTATTTTAAGTATGCTTTTATTCATTAATACCCCGAATTATGCTATTGTTATAATAAGCAAACATCTAATTAAAAAAAAACTTTTTTTTACCTGACTAATGATTAAAAATGATCGTAGGTGCAGCCCTATTTTAGTTGACTGAGTATAATACTACTACTGTTGTATATTAATTATAATTAAAATAAGGTATTGTGAGGCTGGTCAGATCCCTTTATGATCCCAGACCCTGAAAACTGCCAGGCTACAAAACAATAAACTTTCTAATCTGAGGAGAGGAGCTCTTTAATCTGAGGAGAGAAAGCCGTCTGTTCAACTGCCTGTTTACCCATCCTTGAGCCCCCTCTTCCCCTCCTGGGGAGATGGCCGGGTCATGGAAATGTGACTTAGGAGTTCCCGGAGTTCAAGCTACTTTACTTGCATAATGTGATAATTGCAATTTACCTCCCCATATTTGGTATCATTTTAAAGGTTTCAGTGTGATTGGAATTATGATCCCAGTTCCATTTCAGTAGAACAGACCTCAGGTTTGGGGAAATTCTGTCCTACTGACATGAGGGTTGCCCCTGAGAAGATCCTTACTAGGTGTTGGTTTTACGCTATGTGACATTTGTGTTTTTAGGTCAATTTCTGTCCCTAAAAATGGTTTGCAAAGCTTTAAATAATTTGAATTTACGAGTTACGAGTGTTTTATGATGTTTTGGGTATTTAAGGAAATTTGGCAAAACATTCTGTAGTCAGAACTTCCCACACAGTCTCTCTGTGTGTCTCTATTGCCAGATACAGTGACTCTTTAACAATTCTTGTGTAAACTGCATTTCTAAAATATTTGGTTTTATGTTGATCATATTGTGTACATTTCTTCTGTTATTTGTTTTAGATGTGACATTTGTTTATTGATAATTGCCTGGCAAATAATTGTCAAATTCTTGATTAATTTATATTTAGTTATGTAGCCTGGTGTTCCTGCAAATCTATGACCAGGGTAGTAGAGACTGAAGGCTCATTAACAGATGGAGCATAGAGCACAATGTCTGGGACATTCAGATTTTTGACCATCACTGACTTAGCAAGTTATGACCAAGTAACTAAATCAATTATTTTTTTATAAATGAGCAGGCATTGAGCGGCCTACTTAAAGAATATTAGTTTACCGTTATATCATCTGACTAAGATTCGGCCTGACCAACGTGCCCCTGTTGCAAAGCACATTTTTTTTAATCATTTATTTTTTTATTATTTTTAAACAAGTATATTGCCTAAGAGTTCAGAAAGTAAAGCTGGATTTATTGAATTTTCCCCCTCAAACATTGTCAGCTACATACATAACACTATGAATGTTGTGTAAATTCATTTACCTTTTTTACTTAAAATGAAATGAAACTTTAATTATTATATTTTTGTAATGATGCCATTGTCTTTCTTACAGGAGCAAAGAGTGAAGATCAACCGTGAGTTCACAAATTGGTTGAAAGAGTGCCATGAAAAATTCGATAAACAGGTATGAGGGTGTTTGCCTTTATCCTTTAATACTCCATAAAGACACTGAATGAATGCTAGGACCTGATGCTTTTAACCGTTTTATTACTTAATTTCTGGACTTGGGCATGTGTGCTGTGTTCCTATGGATTATAGGTGAAGTTCCTTGGTTTCCAAGGTACAATAACACGCACAGATGTGCAGCCTAAACGCCTGCAGTCACCATGGGCTAAGTACAAAGCCATTGTGTGGGATGGTAAAACCTACAAAACTGGACAGCAGGTAAGGAGTTAAAGTAAACATTGGTAAAAGCATGGATGTGCTACAGATAATGAAAAATGGAAACGGGTGATTGGAATCGATGAACGAGATTAGCGATTAGGTCATTTTAAATTTTTACGTTTAAATAAAATGTTCGTGTCTCTATGTGGCTGCACTAAATGTTTACTTGATTTGGAACAGTTGCATATTCAAATCAGCCATACCTGACCGTGCAAAAGAAGGGAACAAAATGTGAACTCATTGGCTGGTTTAAGTATTTTTGAGGTATCTCTGATTTCCTATAACGTTTAAGTTCACAATAACCATAGTGCGCATAAAAGTATCTCCAGAAAGCACAATAAAACAAACCCCAACAGCAAACGACCACATTAGGTTTCAGCCATGAACTAGAATAGCACAAATTTACTGAATCAGCATTTATTCTGCACATGCTGCTTCATAAACACTGTTTGTTAATATAGCATTGGTATAACTTTATTGACCAGTTCCTTGTTCCTAGGTGAAGACAATAAAAACTCAGCCTATTCTATATGGTACAGTGGTTCATTTTCTGCTCTATGGGGACTATGAAGATGATGTCTTTGCCACTGGGGGGCATGTCCAAATTGCACTGGTAAGAGAAGTTGTTAAATAATTACAATTAAAGGCATAATCATGGTCAGTTAACAGTTCAAAATGTCTCCTAATATCATTGAAATCAATTTGCATTTGAATTAATATATATATTATAAATGTATTGTTTTGGTGTTTGAGAAAGCAAGCAATAAAATGCAACAATTTTAAACAGAGATTTTAACCAAAGTGTGCAAACCTTTTACTGTAATTTCCGGACTATTAAGCGCACCCAAATATAAGCCCACTGAATTTTACAAAGATTTTTATTTTGGACATAAATAAGCCACACCTGTCTATAAGCCTGTCTACATTGAAACTAATGTACTTTACACAGGTTTTAATGAAAGACAGTGTCTGTTACACGGCTTGTATCTAAACAGTAGCCTGCCAAGAAAGTCATTGTTCACTGTCTTCCTCCTTCCTTTCACAACAATTTCTCTCAGGAGTTTTTCTTTTGGCATCGTCGTGCGTTTAAAAATCAGCATCGGTGAAGCTTTTCTCCCGATGCCGTGCAGCTTAGAACACAGGTGAAGTGCGTTTTTTCATGCCCGGTTGTTTTCAGCGTGACGAATGATTCGCATTTCCTGTAGACAGTCCGAGTGAGCGGCAGGTCAAACATCAGAGGAACATCATCCATATTTATGATGTGGTGCGGCCCGATTCAGTGGGAGCACATCTGATTTACTATAAAGAGTTTCATTGGTTCACCTGAACCCGTTTGGCAATTTAATTGGTCTAATGTTATGGGGCTCAGTTTTTTGGCTTGCAGTTTGTGAAACCGGGAAAAATCCATAAATCAGCTGCTTCGTTGTTTAAGCCGCAGGGTTCAAAGCGTGGGGAAAAAGGTAGCAGCTTATAGTCCGGAAAATACAGTACCTTATATGTTGATAAAGCACTAATATCTTGTAACACAGCATGAGTGTACCAGTTTAGCAAAAAAAATTATTTATTAATTTTTATTATTATTCCACTCTTCCTTTAGATAGACTGGGTCATTCCAAAAGCTTGTGTAGGCATTTCTATGTTGACTTGGATTTTTCACTGGAATTTTGTTGGTTTCAGTATCACGTGTCTATCAATTGGTCGATCAATCGTTTCGGTTGTCATGGTGAATACCCACGAAATCAAGCTTACTCTAAGAGCCCACATGCCAACATAAATTAATCACCAATGAAAGAATAAATCAGTGTCTGTTATGATCACATTTTTAGCCTTGACCAGTGATGATATTTTTTTGCAGAAACAGTAAATAACAATCTGAATGGTTAGACAATCCATACTTTAATACTTCAGTATAAAAATAAATCCATTCATAAAATGATCAGGGAAAATGAATAAAACCATTCAAATTAATTTGTTTTTCAAAAAAAATTTATTAAACTGTGTAATCACTTTTTGAATATATGTTATCAGACCGTAATCCTTTGTATTGTGAATATTTATTGTAAGGGTTCGGAGGCTGGTTTACTTCTACCCGTCTTTTCTCTGTTTCTGTTGCTCTTTCCTTTCCCCAACTATAAGGCTGTAGTCTTATTAGACAAAGTGTTATTTCTCAAAACAGAAATAAATACTCAGCTTTTTATTGGGACAAAATATACTGTGGTATCATTATGCCGCCTGAGTGCAGCACCACTTGCAACGTCTCGAGCGTAACCCTGAACACGTGTCTGTAGGAACCTAAGGAGTTGTGCAATGAGAAGAGGATCATCCCTATTGCTAAGATTGACAGGCAGGCTACAGATTCTGACATCAAAGAAAGCATTGAGAATGAACTAGACAGGTAAGAAACTTTACTATTTATCTTTTGCATGTTGGTGGTTATTTTTTTTACTGGGATTGTGTAAAGACATCCAATTACCATGTGGCACTTATTGTAATTGTCGCAATCCATTTTGTGAATACTGGCACAATTCTGTAGCAATCATGTGGCCAACCATGCCACGGTTGATTTCAGAAAGATCACATTATGATGTGAACATTACTGCTCTTGACCTGTATTTGTATGATTGTATGCATTGTGCTGTGGTCACGTGATTGGCTGAATGGAGAAACGCTTAAATGAGCAGGTGTACAGGTGTTCCTGTTTGAAATGTTTTGTTGAGTGCTGAGTGTATTTGCATTATGTACAAGTGCATAAAACCTTAATTTAATCTGCAGTTTCCTTCTCCAATGAGATCAGTTTTGCAATAACATTTTTTTTAATTCTATTACAAAATGCAGCACTCATTTGTCATGCAGGAAAAGCATGAACATGTGGAAATCCAATCTTTAATAATGCCAATCATTTGTTTTTCCTCATAGACTTCCTGATAAGTTGAGAATCGTTTGGCCCGAGGGAAACCCATGGACTGAGAAAGCTGTTAAACCAGCTGGGACTCACATGGGTATGCACATACACACCAAAGTTTTACATTTAAACACCTAATCATCACCCCATATGTTTTTTTTTCCTTAAAGTGTTGACCCAGAGTTGGAAGGCTACAGTTGTAGAGAATGTCTTGTATTCTGTAGACTGGCCATTTCTTTTGGAAATAAATTAATCAGTCCAAATATGCTCTTGCATGACCAATTTGTATACACGACCTACATGGTTTGCCAAGTTCGGTGTGGAACAACTAGCGTGGCCTGCACACAAACCTTGACCAGAACCATACTCAACACCTCTGGGATGAATTGGAAGACAGACGGCACCCCAGGTCTCCTCAACTGACATTAGTGACTGTCTTTACTAAAGCCACATTCACAAAAGAATCCAGTGAAAAGCCTTCCCAGAAGAATAGAGTTTGTTATAACAGCAAATAGGGACTAAATCTAAAATATGCTGTTCAAAAGCACATAGTGGGTGAGATGGTCAGGTGCCCACAAACCTTTGGCGATGTACGCAGTGTACTTTGTCGTTACGATTCTTAGCTTCTAAGAACCATAATTTAGTGTGGTTATGTTTTTGTAACTTGTTTCCCTTTTCCAATATCAGGTCCAATCCAGGTTGAGATTTTGAATAAAAAAGGGGAGACGATGTCCCGGTTGCCGATTCAAAATGCAAATTCCAAGAAATTACAGATCGACCTCAAGGTGATCTGGCACTGTGAGTGGATTTATAATGATTTCTATTATTATAATTATGTAAATTATTAGCATATTCGATATTTTAGTAATAATTGTTTGTTTGTCTGTTCTTATTTGTTGTTTTCTCTCAGCTCCTAACGGGGATATTAAAACCAACTCCCACACTGGTGTGCACTCGAAGTGGGGGTACTGGTTCAGAAAAATGGGTAAAGACCTAATTCCACCATCAGAATTGACACATACACCTTCAGTAACAGGGTTGACTTCTGCTCGGTTGGAACCTGTTTGGTTAAACCCTGGCTTAGTTTTGTATCAGGTTTCATTTTTGCGGGCTCAAAAATACTGATTGTAGCTTATGATTATAATGTAACTGCCATATAATTTGTAGCATTTCACACCTTTTAAAACGAATGGAAAGTATCCCCTACAATGACATCCTTTATTTCAAACCCAAATCGTTCTCAGATGTAATTAAAAATTAACTAAATGCAGGATGTGAGACAGTGCATTCCTTCCAAAGTATTGGAACATCTGAAGATATTTGGGTTTGAGGACTGAAAAGTTATTTAAATAATAATTTATGGAAATAAATCAGAATTTCAGCCTTCATTTCGATCTGAAGGTCGGTCAGTTAGAAATACATCATGTGTTTAAACAGACCTGTTTTTATTTTTTGACCAAAAATGCTAAAGCATGTAGCTGAAGATTGTTAAATTAATTGTTTAACCCATTAAGAGCCCTAAATTAATGTCAACTCTTGTTTTGAGCTTGTGTGTTTCACATGTAGACTGCATGTGGTGTTAAAAAGAATAATCCAATATGAAGCAGAGTGCTAAAGAAACGCAAGCTATGGAAGTGAAAATACGCATAGCCGATAAAGCAAAGAAAAGATCTGGAATATTAATCTGGATGTCATTTAGAGCCCATTTGTACTTTTCCTAAAATAAATAACCTATTTTTACTCGTTTTGCTTTTAGCTGGATCTTATTTGTGTTTTTGTGTGTTCAGAAAATCTTAATAAGCTGGGGTCATACACACTTCAGATGCAGGCTATACAGAGTGATGGCGATTCCCCGACGAGCGAGTGGGCTGGAAGACAACTGCCTAATTTTACCCTCAACTTCGGTATTAAAGGTAACACAATTTTAAGTGTTTCTGTGCATTTGAATAATTATTGTCATTTATTTGAACTATCGCATATAAAGCAGATTTGGAGATTTTAAGCTCAGAATGTGTCGGTTTCTACTTTCAGAGAGCACTGCAGCTACTTTTTCAGTGGGCTTTGTTCCGTCACCTGTTCAGGTAGGGGTGCCCTTCGTGTTGCCACTGCAATTTACAGATGAATTCAATCATCCAACTCAGCCGCCTTCCGGCGTCAATCCCCAGCTGGAGTGCAGGTAGGGTGCAGAAAATCATTCTCTACAAAGATAGTTTGTAACTTAATGAGTTTTGTGGTTCAAGAACCCATGATTCATTAGATCGGTATTTCTTTCCTTTCTCAATAATAAACACAAGTTCACTGAACCTGAGCTATGAACAGACAACAATAAATGGAGCTACTTTCAACATACAAGACCTGAGAGCCATGGGTACACTAACCAACCATCAGGACAAGGTCAGTGTGTGCTTATTTATCCAAATTGATTAGATTTACATAATTTCTAAACTGAACATAAAGTATTATTAGCATGCAGATTTATTATCAGGTACCACAGAATTTAAATGGTGGGTTTGTGTTGATATTTAACCCACATACCATTGACAGATACACACTGTAAAGGTAAAGATCACAGGCCTCACCCCAGACTGCCAGTCTTTCCAGATTAGCGTCCGTCCAGGTAAGTACACACACACACACACACACACACACACACACACACACAAAGTGAAATGCTCAATAAAAACAATGAAACCATGGATGATGTATAGTATGTGCTTAACTATAGAAATGTGGAGCACTCCTGATATTATAATATATTCAATAGCGTGTTTAACAATGGACATTTTCTCGGAGCAGCTTTACAGGTATAACGCGCTAATAAAGTTGTGTAAAAGCTCTAGTATAGTATAGTTCTCGTCCCTTTAAGTTTGTTCCTTATAATTGTTAGTTTGTCCCTAATGAGCAAACAAGTGGTGACAGGGACAAAGAAAAACTCCGAGATTAACTGAGGAAACCTTGAGAGGAACCAGACTCAAAAGGGAACCCATCCTCATCTGGGTGGCACCGAATGTCCGTTCATTACGGTTCCATCATAGCTAAGCTGTGCAGTGATGGGTGCTTAAATGCATAACTGTTAATGCAACCTGGGATTCTGAGCAATTGTAGTAGACTGTTTTGTTTATATGAATTACAGTCCAAATCCATCCTCAAAGTTCTCGAGTGCTCAGTCATTCATGGATCATCCGATCGTTTCCTAAGATGGTAATATAAAATAAGAAATGTTCTATTTTTTTTCTAAGTAATTTGGATTTCAAAAGAGATTGTCCTTGTAAATATCACATTCACAAAGTGCAAGCATCAAACTTATGTATATGTAGTTTCAAGCAACAATTAAGATGTTTTATTGTACACTCTTAATATAAAGATTCTTTCGTAAAAAGTTGTTCAAGTAAGATCTCGTGATGTTCTGTGTTCACAAGGCCCCCCGCATCAGCTGGTGGTGACGCCAAAAGAAGAAGTTTGCATAGAGAATGGTACACCAGCACAATTCAGAGTAGAAGTTCATGATGAGTTCCAGAATATCACAACGCATTCCAAACTTATTGTCCGCTGCCAGGTAACATCCTGTCTAAGCATACACACTCGCCAAACATGATATTCTAAACCATTGTAAAATGAAATCTCAATACTTACATTTTTGTTATTCTAGACTTAAGATTAAGAAAACTCAAGGAATACCCCTACCTTTCTCAATTTGTTGCTTAGCAACCAAAGCTTTGTAGCGTTTAATGCCTTGAAGTAAAATTGTTTCAAATGAATATTATTACAAATAAAATTGTTTCACATGCTGGATTTTTCACGTTATTGTTACAATTACTCTTATCATAGCCATAGGGTTTATAGAAAATGTGGTTGTCGAGTACAGTAAAACCCTGTTGGACGAGCATAATTCCTTCCTGAAAATTGCTCGTAGGTCAATTTTGGGAGACATTTTCAAGATTTCTAGTGAAAATAAAAAATAGAACGCTAAAATAAAAGTTATGTTTTTGCTGCACTGAACAACGAGAGTGACCGAGTGATACGTCATCAACTAAGCGACTGATGCTTCCCTCTGCCGAAAGCGGGGAACCGGCAACGCGGGTTTGCTGGTGCCTTTGAAATTTGCTCGTGAAATAGGTTCAAATTTATCTCCGTTTGCTCGTACAACAGGGTTTTACTGTATTTGATTCAGGGATTTTAGTGCTTGCGTTATTCTGTGTTTGTAGCAAATAAACCAGGGAAGGTAAATAAAGGTATATTTGTTATCTTAACTTGTAAAAGTAAAAGGTTTTTGTCCCTGAAGTGGAACCACAGCATACATAAAATCCTTAAATCTATTTTTTGTGTGTTTGTGCAGTTATTTGGAACTTCTGATTTGCCTGCTGACACGGTTGACTGCAGTAATACCGGAACTGGTTGTCTGCTAGCAAAACCAATACAGCTGAAGAACGTCACAACAGAGCGTACCCTCACAGCAAAATTTGGCATTCCTGTAAGACTTTTGTGTGTGTATGTGTATGTATGTATGTATGTATATGTATGTGTGTGTGTATATATATATATATATATATATATATATATATATATATATATATATATATATATATATATATATATATATATATATATATATATATATATATATATATATATGTGTGTGTGTGTGTGTATATTTATATATAATATAAGCAAATCTAATCATATTTGTGTTCTATATTCTCTGTATTCCAAATCTTTATAAGTGAGAAGCACAAACCGCCAGCCATTCAAGAATGTTTCTAGATAAAATACTAAAAGGAAAAAGATGATAGTTGACTTGTATTGATTTATTATTCTTTAGCCCCGCAGTTGCTTTAAATTGGTGTGACTGTACCAGTGTTAAAACTTGGTCTATTCTGATGCCACTCGTTCCCCTGTTTAAAAAAAAAAAAAAAAAAAAAAAAAAAAAAAGAATTTAATAAACAATTTTCCAACTGATTTTTATATAAATAAGCCAATATTATATGCAATTTGTGGGTTACAAAATGGCAGCTTGTAGCTATTTATTCACAATGCCTTCTACTAATATTTGGTACCTTTTGTTAAATATGAGCAAAATAGGTTGTGAAAAAATGTCTGTATTTCAACCCTTTGATCATTTGTTGGGGGGGAAAAAAAGTGGTTAAACAAACACAGCAGGGTTTAAAAAAAATGTATTTATTTATTTATTTGTAGCACTCCTATCAATTCATTTCAGTTGGGGGTCGTCAAAACCGTTCAATCTTCTTTGCTCATATTTCCCATGGGTGCTGATATTAGTGGATGGCACTGTATGTGGTTAGTTCTGAAGTTAAATCTCTGCAGATATTCATGAATTTGTCTGTGTATATATTTACAGAATCAGAAGTCAGTGGCTTGTGTTGAGAGAACAGTTCGTGTTTTGCCAAGCACCCGTGTTTTCCGTATAGAGGTCTACAGAAAGGAGGATGATTCAGCCGATGTGATGGTAATTCAGAATAAGGAGCGTATTAACTGGACGGCAGGTGACGCACTCGGGAGTCTGTGCTTTAAACTCTATGATGAGGGGGGCAGGCAGGTGGCTTTAACACACAAACTTGTCAATAACATAAAGGTAGGTGTTTGAGTGTTTCTTCACTTTTCTTCATGAATAAGTATAAGAGTGGTAAAGAAATTGATGAAATGGTTTAAATATCCTTGTACGCATGTAGGTGAACTGGGCTGCAGATGTTAAAGCTGCAGAATTGGTGAAGGGAAGACTACCATGTGTGTCTGTCCCCACAAACGTACATGGAGAACAATTTTATCAGGTGGCTTTTCAGGATCAGCAAACGGTTGATACATCCTTTACCATTGTGTAAGACTGATGACTGAAATCAAGGAATTTCTTTCCATAGCTTTCATCTTCATTTTGCTATGTCATAGTATTTCCAAAAATACATTGTGTTTGTGTTTTATAGCCCACGGCCAGATGAGCCTGAACGCTTGAGGGTTGTTCTGAGTGAGACAACTGTCATGATGGGAGAGACTCTATCTGGAAATATATGTAAGATTTATCATAGTCATCCAAATTCCAGATTTATAACTGATTCATTGATAAAATAAGCTCCTGTATTATAGGTAGTGCATAATCATTTAATGCTCATCTTTTTTGTCTTTTCATGCGTTAATCACCGTTATGCAATTCTAGATTCAAATGGATCAGTTATTTACCTCAGGATCACTTAGTTGTTTCAGTCAAAAAATAAATAAAAAAATAAAAAAATAAAATAAAGAATTTCACTACAAAATGACCTTCAATAGAGATTCCCTTTTTTAAAAAGATTTTTGGGTATCCCAGAAAAACACTTTTTTTTCAATGGGCCAGACTTCTGAATAGCCTATAGAATAGTCATTTTATATTTTATACAATATTATTTTTTTAAGAGAAAAATTAATTGGAATTATTGCTATTATCTATATGGATCCTCAATAATACTCTATCTATATTAGTTTAGCTAGAATATGATGTAAAACGTTTGGGTCACTAGCAAGCCAAATGCTGATCTAGCAGATTTCCGTGGAGATGCTAATGTATGTTCTAAATAGTTTTTGGCTGTTTACTAGAATTTCAGGACTGCAACATCTGACAGGTTTTTGCCAGACTGCAAATAATTGTTAAATGCTTAAACTGTATTACAGACACATTTTATCCAGTGTTTCCCAAATTTTTATTGTAGGGGTGTCGAACATATGGTCTGTTGACCAGGGGAGATAAAGAATAATGCTTTTATTTTTTTTATGATTTTCTCTATTCTTAATGAAAACTTGTTTTCTAAAGCATCATTTTAATAAAAGATTTTGAGAAAAGAAAGGTCTTTGATAGTGGGGCCAAAATAGAGCAGTAAACAAGGGATCTGGACAAACGTTGAGCAGTTGTCAAGAATTTTTAAACATCTGAAAAATGAATTAATTAGGGGTTTATTTATTAATTTTTTATTCAGTTGTGTTTTCATATGTTCATTATCTTTTGTGCAGGGTTGTGCAATTAAATATTGCAAATTAGAGTTTTTTTTTTCTTTTCCCCAGTCTGGCTACATCAAATTGGACAGAGTGTATTAAGGCCTGCTACCTAAAATTAGTTTGGCACCCCTATTCTATTTGTTTTGTTTTCTGGGATGAGTTGAATTAATGAATGGATTTGCTTCACCAAAACCAAGTTTAAAATGATCAACTATTACATGCTTGTATCATAATGAATCATTAGTAAACATGGTGATTCACCATAGACACCTCCCTGTCCCAAAGTTCTCAGTTTTAGTTATTTAACCCTAGTTTTCTCTTCCTTTTTGTAGATGTTGAGGTGATTGATCAGTATGGCAATAAGACAGATGCTCTAAGTGCTGAGCGCATGAACGCAGTCAGTGTGTCTGCAGATAACCTTGATGAATCAGCCCTGAATTTCGACTGGCAGGTAGACAGACTTAAACAATAAATATATTATCTTACTGCTGCTACAATAATAAAATAAAAAAGCTGTTGTTGGATTAAGATTCAAGAATCTGTTTGCAATACAAAGGATTAATAAAGTTTATGTTCAACTAAAAGAATGTGCTCAGTCCTGTTGAGGCTCTAAGATACATTTTAAAAGGCTGTAAGTGTCTAACTGCAAAGAATTTCTTAAATCATATGACAATAAAAAGCTGTTTTCTTGTAACAACTGGATTTTATAATGAACAGTATTAATACAGTGTGCTTTTTTTGTTGTTGTTTTTGTTGTTGTAATAAGACCATAATGCTAAAGGAGAACATGTACGTCATATGCTTTTGTGCTTTTCGACCCATTTAGGAATTCTTGAATGATTTTGTATATGAAGCTTATTTTGCACGTTGTCTGTGTGTAGACCAGCACAGGAATGATGGTGGTGACTGGCGTTCGCTTTGCAGGAGGCTTACCTGGTGTAAGGGAGTTGAGTTTTAAGTACCAGACTTTTGAGGAGTTAGTCAGAGTAAAAGTCACTGCTGGACCCCCAACAAAAATCAATCTGTTGGAGGCACCAGAAGAGGTAAGTTGCACATGCTATTAAGCTATAAAGGTTTTACCCGCCTCTTGTATTTTCTCCGTGGATTTATTTTTGACCTTGTTCTTTTTGACGATTTTAGCAAATACATTGTTAGTGATCATAGTAATTGAGGTTGAATGTGTAATTCACAGGCCGTAGTAAAAATTTTAAAAATCAGTATTTAATTATAACATTATTTATTAAACAGTATTTGAAACAATTATTGGCAAGATTGAATTTTTTGTAAATAAATTAAAAAAAATTTTTTTTTTTTTTTTTTTTTAAGAGATTTAAATGTAGATTAATTCACTTAAAATTCTCCACAGTTTAGATGTTGTGTGTATGTTTGATTGTAGCCCTCACATGTGATCAATGGACATGGTTTGGACACTCCATTCGTGCTACAGTTGTGTGATGACTGGGGGAATCCTGTTCCAGATCAGCGTGTTGTCATAGCAATAAAAACTCTCACACCTCAGCTCAAGGTAGCGCTTCAATATTGATGCACTGAAAATGTATTTATTTATTTTTTGTTATCCTTTATTATTAATATTAATTATTATAGCAGTGTTCAAAGATTCAGAGATCAAATGTAAAACACAATGCAAGCATCGCTCAAACAGCTATTCTGGCTGCAAGTTTATAAACAAGTAAAGCGAGCATGTATGTTTTCCACCACAGGAAAAGCCTCAGATGAGAGGGCCTAATGCTTTATGTTTCTCAGCAATATAAACTTCAATTTTCATCATAATTTCAAGGGGAAAGAACTTTCATGCCAGCACGAACTTGTGTTGCAGTTTTCCAACGACATGCTCATGCTATAGTCTTTACTTTTAGTTAAAATAACTTTGAATTGTGTAATGTTATTTTCCCTTTCAAAGTAATTCAGCATTTTTGTTTTGTTTTTTAACAGAAATTGACATTTTTGTATAGTCAGATTTAAATTTTTTCTAAAACTGAGTACATGTTTGTATGTGTGTGGGTTTTATAGGTTAAATCTCCTGTGATGTCTCAGCCTGTGGATACGGAAGGAAAAGTTAGCTTCATACTGAAGACCGTAACGGCAACAATGTGAGTAGAAATCGGCATCACTTAAAGCCGTTTCGTTTAACTTTGTTGAACTACATTTACATTTGCGGCATTTGGCAGACGCCCTTATCCAGAGCGACGTACAAACGTGCTTTAAATCTCTAGTAATGAATAAATCTACACTGGTACGCAAGATTACAAACTCAATATAACTATAACTCGAATTCTACAAACTTGGAAAGTGCTAATGTAGGTATAAAGAACTAGCAAAGCAATTCTGAATATTTTGTGTAATTAACGACTAAATTTATGCAATTTATTTTTTTCTCTCTGCAGCGGAGAGAATACACTGGAGTTTCGGGGATATTTTAGTCCAAGTAATACTGTTCCTGGCCCAATTGTGAAGCTGTGTGTGATGCCTGATCCCAACAATCCAGCTAAGCTCAGTGTAGAATATAACACTGATGCCATCTTAAAAGCCGGAGAGGTTTTCCCTGGTGTGTAAAGGTTTTGAAGAGATTAAGTATTTAAAATGCACATTCTAAGTTGACCTGGCTGTTGGCTTTATTTATTTACAGTGTTCAAAGTAACTGTACTCTCTGAAGAGGGTGGACCTGTGAAGAATTTGAGTCCATCCAGTCTGTCCATGCTGCTGTGGCCAGGCTTGGCTTCAGGAGCTCGCCCTCCAACAGGCGTGAGTTACACACAGACCTATTAGTTGTCTTGCTACTGTAGTCGATTATAATGATTTACATCTGAAGTGCACTGATGATTTCAGGCAATAACACTTAAATGCAGCAAACCCGAAGAAAAGGAAAACGATGACCACTTTTATTTCAGGTAACTTGGACCCTAAATTTGTATTTTTTTTGTTAAATACATTTGTGTAAAGCAACAGCTCTTATAACTGATGTTAATCAGCAAATTTTTTATTTATTATTTGTGATTTATTTTAATTTTTTTAGGGGTTGATTTTGTTGTTTTGAAAATGAACAATGCATTATTCATTCTTTCACAGAGATAAAGAGATTCCTTCTCGTGTAGGAAAGTACATGGTGCAGTTTGTTTTTGCTGTAAACAAAAACAAGCCCATCTGGAGCAGCCAGGTAAGCTTTGATATTTATATTTGATACATTAGTTTCTGAGACCTCTGCACCACCTGCATCATCAACAATACTTTCCTCAAAAACCTGTTGAATACAATCTGAGACTTGTCTTCTGCCCTCTATTGGAGTTATCTGTGCTCTGCAGTCAGTGGCAGGCTTTAGGCAGGTTTTTCCAATATGGCTGCCTTCATAAATTGACTTGCTAGATTTTTTGCAGATTTTGAAAAAGTTGTTACCTATTTTCTTTTCTTTTTTATGAATATGTACTTTTTTTAAAGCAACTAATAATTCATATTTTTTAAAGAATGTTATAGTAAAATTTTTAAATGTGTATCAAATATGATACAGCAGGTGTGTATATATATATATGTGTATATATATATATATATATATATATATATATATATATATATATATATATATATATATATATATATATATATATATAAAAGGTAATTTAGCTTAGTCATCAATGTATTTCATGATGCAATCTGCATTATTCCTGCTACAATGTCAAATACAATATACAATACAAATAAATAATTTATAATTATTTGTTAAACTAAGAATTAAATGGTCATCTTGGAATTAATTTTTACTGATTCCATACTAGTGGAAATTTGATTTTTGTACATCCAATTTAATTTTGTAGCTTGCTAATGTCTGTTCAGTAAAACAAATAATTATCACAATCTGTTAGAAATTCAGAATACACAAACGTTATTTTTCAGATGGGGAAAAAAGAAAAAAAAAACATTGTTGAAATTATCCGCATGCTTATGGATGGCAATTCAAGTGACTCCTTAGTAGGAGTGGACATTCCAAAAACCATTATCATTATTTGTTTGTTATAAAATATACAGTACATTTTGTTGTGATCAGTAAATTGTCATTTACTGTCACAAATGTATTTTATTTTGTTTACATTTTGTTTGACCCCATAAGCACTTAAATTTCCAAAAAATAGAATCTTCTGTTAATTATTTCATATCAGGCTTCACAGGGTTAATGACAACTATTTCTCCTTAGGGTAATGTCAAAAATGCACATGGCACACTGTAGTATTTCTTGTAAATAGATATTATATGCAACATAAACCTTTACAGGTCTAATTGGTGAATTTTGATGCAAGGCAAGTGAGTCTAATGTGTGCGCTCACCTCAGCACAAAGTTGTGTATGTATAAGACACAGCTGGCAACTTGTAGCACATATTCTGGATTTAGATCTAGATTCTGTATCTATTGCTGTGCTTTGACCACATTTATGTTGTGTGTATTTTTGTGCCTTGTTTGTGTTTTGTCTTATATCAGCCAATTGTTCCGGCACAGTGTAATGAGATTTATTATATATTTTTTTTCTTTCTTCAGATTGCTCTGAGTATTGTTGCCAATAAGCCATTTAAACTGGTCCCAGACACACTTCCCTCAACTCCTGTGGTCTCCAACAGCAGCAATCTAGCTGACCGTACGCTTTTTGAAAGGCTATGCTTGAAAGTTATGGTGAGTTGCTTTGAGTTTTTTCAGTCAGTTCGTTTTGAAAATCTTTTATAGTTCCACAAATACACATTTCAGCATTATTACTAATCTGTGTAATTTCCTTAATAACAAATCAAGTGGACTCATTAGACCATTTATTGTTTCGCAATCGCATATCACAATCTTGACCATAATAATCGCAACGTGACAATTTTTCCCAAATCGTGCAGCCCTACTGAACAGGTTTTGTGTGTGTTTTGCTTAACAGGATGAACACAATAACCCAGCAGGTATGGGGATTAAAGGAAAGGTGATTCTGACTGTGACAGCTGTTGATGATGACGATGCAGATCTTCCTCTGTTCGAAAACAAGGCCAAGAGTCTAACATACGATCTTATTAATGGGGAGACTGTTATCACGGTAAGTGTGTGTGTGTGTGGCAAATGGAAAATACACACCCTGAAACACACATTGTTTGTGGGAATATTAGTGATGACCATGGGAGAATCTGATGCTAATTTGATTGTGTGGTCTCTAGGCCTTGGCGCTTATGGAGAATAGTCCAGGAACTGATGGAGCCGAGTACGCACTCCAGTTTCGTCCCGTGCTTGAAGGCCCCAAATCAAAAGCCAACACCATCCCTCCTTATAATTTGCATTTCAGGTTCTGCAATGGTCAGTGTGCAGATCTTCGCATCTGCTGAAGCATTTAACCTGTATTTTTTTGTTTGTTTGTTTGATTTTGGCCTTGTTAGTGCTAGTTTTGAAGCTATATTTAATAGTTTTGTGGATTATTAATAAATATCATATTACTAGTATCATGGTGACCTTTTAGAGTTTCAAAGTGCAACGTATCATGGGTTCTCACAATAATTCAAATTTTATGATGGTCTCAAGCAAACCGTACCTCGTCATCCCATTATAATTTAATCTTTTTTTACTCACTTGGATGACTTAAAGGCTAAAATAAGTAAAAGTTGTTCCAGATGTAATCAAATGAGCATTTACTCTGTAATGGTTTCTTCAACCAGGTTTGTTTAAGCAATTTTTTTATCTCAAGTAACAGGAAATAAACGAATTAACCTTTTATTTTATATGTATGTAAATATGTACAAATTAGTGCCATAAATGCAATTAAGATTTTGGGTCTTTTAGATGCAGAGAAGCAGAAATTAATGGCTGCTATGAGTGCGAAGAAAGACCGTCTGTCTGAGTCTGTTAAAGTCTACAGAGATATTTTGGAGACCAACAAACAACTCACAGCTGAGCTTAAGGGTACGTGCTAAATTCCTTGTTCACTTGCTTTGTTTTAATGTCTTGTTTGTAGAGTATTCTCTTTATGTCCTGAACTACTCTCGGTTTTTGTTTGTGTTTATTTTTAGGTCAAGTGCAAGCTGCGAGTACTAAAGAAGCTCAGCTGAAACAGGAGATCAAGAAAAGCAGCGTAGATGTTTCAAAATTAACTGATGTATGATAACATCTATTTCTTTACGCACATTTACAACCCATATTTTACTCACAATATAACCTAGTAAATATATCAAGTGTTAAAACTAAGGAAAATGAAAAAAAATTAAGTATTGTTTAATTTGATCGCTGCAACACGTTCCAAAGGAAGTTGGGATGGGGGGGAGCTTGAAATGTTAGTTACTATAAAGAACATGACGAGGAACATTTTGCAACTAATTAGGTTACTTAGCAAAAGTCAGTAACATGACTGGTTATCAAAATAGTATTTTGGAGTCGGAGGTAAAGCTGAGCAGAGGCTCACCAATCTGCAAATATCTGTGGCTGCAAATTGTGGAAGAATTTCAGAATAATGTTCCTCAACATCAAATTGTGAAGAATGTGCATATCTTATTTAATTTACCTAATATCATTCTGAGAATCTGGAGAAATCTCTGTGCGTAAGGGACGAGGGCGGAAATCTATATTGGATGTGTGTGATTTTTGGGCCCTCAGGCTACACTGCATTACATTACATAATCATGCTGTTTTTAAGTCCCTGAATTGGGCACACTTCCGGAAATATCTGTTTGCCATGTCATCCACAAATGTAGGACACTGTGTTTTATAATGCAAAAAAGAAGTCGTATGTGATCATGATCCAGAAAGCCAGAGAGATTTTACAATGCACCGAGGCAAAGTGGAAAACTGTTCTTTGGTTCGATGAAACAAAATGTGAAATTGTTTTTGGAACTCATGGACGTCACATCCTCTGAACTAAAGGGGAGAAGGACCATGAGTTTCAGTGCTCAGCTCAAAAGCTAGCGTCTCTTGACTGTACGAGGCTGCATTGGTGCCTATGGAATGGGCAGCTTTCACATCTGGATAGGCACAACCAATGTTGAATGGTTTATACAGGTTTTAGAGCAACAGACCTCTCACCATTTGAAACCGTTTGGCGTATCATGAAACAAATAATATGACAAAGAAGACCCAGGAGTGATGAGCAGCTAGAATCCTGTATCAGCCAAAATGTTTCTTTCCCCCAAATCCAGCAATTGGTCTCCTTATTTACCTTCATTTATTATTCAAGTATCTTTGTATATAAGGGAAAATATTTGAGTGTGAGTCTGTTTGAGTTGAGTATTTGTATTCAGTGTTCATGTAGAATGTTCTACAGTTCTGTTATATCTTTTGTTTTAAATTTGAATGCTGTTATTGTTTAATTATTTAAAACCGTGTGACCCGACTCCAAATACTAAAAAAGCTTAAACCATTCTTTGTATGCTTGTGTTTAGGTGGCATCAATTGATGGCTTAATTGCTCAGATGACTGCAGATTTGGAGAGGCTGAAGAATCTGCCTCAGCGAAAATGCACCATGCCTGATCCTTTCAAAGGCAGCCAAGGCGTTCTAGGAAAGGTGTGTCTGTACATGTGGTAGACTCGTTTTCTAAAACTCTTGTATGGGATGGTCAAATCATATTTATTTCTAACTCTGGTTTAGAAAAGTAATTAGAAGCATTTGTTTTGGTTTATAGATCGCACACCTGGCACTGGTGAAGGACGACGACGAAGCAAAGGTCATTTCCTGGCATATTCTTGGCGACATGGACTGCGTGGTCACCGTGACCACAGCTGCAGCGAAAAAAATCTACGATGAAACACAAGGACGACAACAAGTCATGCCCCTTGAGACGATATTCTGGAAACAAAGTAACAGGTGCCTTTAATATAATGAACAATGAATATCCATCGGGTTCTATTTTGCAGAAGTGAATAAAGGTAGGGAAATGGGTAAATGAGATGTGAAACAATTGCAAGACGCATTCAGATATTCAGATGCATTATCCTGCAATTACACACCAATCACGAGCTGCTATTTTAGAGAGGTGTGTAATGAATGTATGTTTATATATAACGCTGCAATGGTATTGCATAACATGGGTTAGAATTGAATACAGAGAATAACACTGAGCCATGCAAACAAAGCAGCGGTGAACTTTACAGTGACAGGAGATACAGTTGACATTGACGACTCTGGTAGTTAGTTTTCAGTATTATACATTTTATTGCCAGATCTGTTTATGGATCTGTTTATGGTGTATGATAGAGCTTATGCTTCTTGCCAAAACCTCATTTAAGAAGGGAGTATCCACATCCTTTTGACTTTGTAATGCATTATGATGTATTCCTTTTTTATTTGATTTTTTTTTTCAATTGTGCATAGGATTATTTTTTTAGTAGATTTAAGGTCAAGGTCGAGTGTATACTATCGCAGATGTACAACAATTCACAAGATAATGATAAAGGACATGCTGCAGTTAGAAACTAAAGTGTTCTTCCTCTCATTCCAGCAAGTTTTAATTTTATAGTGTAGAAAATGTTCAAATATGGCACTTTTATAGATATAATTGGATTTAATATTAAGTAAAGCCTGTAAGGGGAGTTCCTTGTTAACTCTAAGTAAAATTATGATGGTCATAAACTGATATTTCCTCCCCCACCCCCCCTTTATTTTACTTGTTTTTTCTTTAAAAAAAATAAATAAAAATTTCTTCAGTGATCTTATTCATTGTTAAAAATCATCTAACTATTTATGTGGGGGAGTTTTTGGTTTTAAACAAAAAACACATTTACTAGTAGGTTTGGATTAAAGGGAATGTTCATCACAAGTTGGTGAATGAGGTTTAAAAGTGTATATAGTGGGCTTAGTCACTGAGCTTTTCAGCTTTTCCTCATATTATTTGTCGCTGCTTTTGTGTGTGCGCGTGACTGGTTTTATGTGTGTTTCTGCATTAGGCCACTGCCCCACATCCGGAATGGTCAAACTTTGTTCCGTCCATTAGGAAACCCCGTGTTTGTCAGAGATCTGCTAATTTTTCCTGAACATGCAGAAAGCTGCACCATGGGTAAGTTCTCAGAGCAACACACATGTCACACATGACTCTTCTCCTGCATTCTTTATCCTCCCCAAAGCCATTAATGATGGACAGATTTAAGTCTGAGCTGAATCATTAATTCCAGGTTGAGTCATGTAGGGTGGTGAGTGGGTTAGTAGCTTTAGTGTTCCCACTGTGTTGGGTTTTCATAGCAGTGGCCCATGATGTTATGCGGCATGATGTTCTGCTGTGTGAGTAGATTAACTTCCCCTCCCAGATTGTTTCCAGATGACAGTTTCAGCGTGGGGGCTGCCATCATTTACTTCCATGGCTGGGGGTAGTTGTGTTCTGCCGCGTGCAGGGAATGACTTCTGTAACTAGAAAATGCTGCATGTATATGCGTTACTGTGAAGGAACCCCTGGAGTCTGGATTGTGCACACAGTACAATGTTCCCTTTGTCTTTTAAATCTAGATTTGTGTTTTGTATGTGTTCCATTTTTTTAGGGGGGGGAATTTAGATTTTTAAATAAATTAGATTTCAGTTGTTACAGATGCGTATATGTTTGGTATTAACAAGGTTGCACAGTGTTTATGTAAGCAAAACCCCACTTTGTTCTTTTTCCACTACCCAAAGGTAATCCTTGTGTGTGATCATTCTATAAACTACATTTCAGAGTCCAAATTGCCACCAGGGGTGTGTGTGTGGGGGAGAAAGAGAAGTTAAAACAAACAGGGGAAAAAAAACTGTATGATTGAGGTAAAAATCTTTATTTTTTTTTCTCCAGTCTTTGCCAATATTCTTGGTGACACCATAATAGTGGACGATTTGGATTCCGCTAACCATTACCGCAAGGGGGTAAGTGTGTGTGTGTGTGTGTGTGTGTGTGTGTGTGTGTGTGTGTGTGTGTGTGTGTGTGTGTGTGTGTGTGTGTGTGTGTAAGGATGATTTCTGACATTAAATATGATGCCACAAACAAGATGCAATTTTGACTCAATAGATTGATGTAACTAGGGCTATTTTTAACCTGAGTGGAGAAAAAAAAACGATTCAGAGCTATAATATAAGTTCTATTGAATGCACGTTGGCCTGTGCCTGGTGATATTTAAAGAAGTTTCCACAGATCCTGGTAAGAGTTAAATGTTTTTTCCTGTTTAAAGGAAAACTCAGGCAGACACTAGTTCAAAAAGTGAACGTGAGACAATCAATGTATTTACGGATGTGTGCATTATGTAGCGAAAATCTTCATTTGATTGCAAACCTAAATGCCATTCGTGTCCAGTATAAGCTAGAGGATTTTCCTTGCAGTTTTTGCAATGATTGATTTTTTCTTTTAATGAGATTGTCCTAAAAATGCAGCAGTTGAACTACACAGCTTGAAAGCATTGTGGAAAGCAGAGGCCCTGTGTTTTTCCCTTGTAGTAACCTGCCTCCCGTATACAAAAGCATCCTATGGGTAGCCTGGATTATATAAAAATAACAAACCTTTTTTTTTTTTTTTTTTTTTAAATATAAGAATTTCAACACACACAAATGTGAACATGTGCCAGATCTTACAACTCCGACAACAGCGTATTACAGGGGTCCCCTTTAACAGAGCTCATAAACACCATCGACCAGTGAAACCAGTGTCCAAAGAACAGTCACATATGAGAGAATATTAGTTCTGTAAACACTGACATACAGATGGAATATGTTTAAAACCCTGGAAATATACATCAAAAATATAGTAACATTTTATTGCTTGCTATAGAAGCATTTACACAATTACTTTTTACCCAAAGTTTTCGGCTGTGTCTTGCTGTCCAGGTTGTCCAGTGTAAGATGCAGTGTCCCACTCTGCTGACACGGAAAGGGGAACGTATCCGTAGCAATGGCAAGTTTGGCGGTTTACAAAACAAAGCTCCACCAATAGAGAAGCTGAGAGGACACGTGTTTGGAGCACCACTGCCTCAGGAATATCACACCATTTGCAAGCAGAAGGGTAACTCTTAACTGACTTACTCTTGCTTCGTGGCATTTCGTCACCTCTGTGTAAAGGGTTTGCGAAACCTACACTGTTCCTTGCTTGAATCTTTTATTAGATTTTTTTTTTTTCCCTTTGTGAATTGCACAATTCAAGTTGATTGTTTATGAATGTCTATGATTTATCCTTTATAATTTTTCAGTGCATGGCTGTATTTCAGTCCTATTTAGGACAGAGGCACCATTTTAACTCTATACTTAGTTTAACAAAACATTAATTAATTGTTCATGAATACCATTCATGTGTGGCTATTAGGGAATTATTTCATGTTTTATTAGTAGAAATGTGTGTGTGTGTGTGTGTGTGTGTGTGTGTGTGTGTGTGTGTTCTGCCAAAATCTAGATATGTTTGTAGTTTCTGAAATGGCAAATTTGAACACTTCTGCTTAACTTGCATTACATATTGGGGATCTCAAGGAAACGATCAGAGCAGAGTCTGTCTTGAACTGGGAGAATTCCTCTATGATGTGGACAATATGGTGTATTCATGCACCGTTCGTATTATATTTACACACCATTCAGCTTTTTATTCATTCTGAAAAAGATGGAAGAAATGCATGGGGATGTTTTGTATAGGCCACTTTCTAACTCTGCCTTGGGTGTCTGCATGCAAAGTTCATGCACGGTAAGGTGCTCGTTTATAAACGCAGCAAGAAATACAGTGTGCTTAAAGAAAACCAAATAGCTAATTGTGATTTCTCACGTGTTTCTCGTTCCGTTTCTAAACTTTTCTGATCAGACACCCGATAGAAAAGCGTCCATGATGCGTCATCAACCGAGAAACGTGCTTACGCAGAATTAAAACCGTTTTAAATGTCAACACATTTGGAAAAGAGGTCAGAAGAACTGACGTGTGTGTTTGTGTTTGTGTAGAGCTTCTACAGCAGTACTCTGTAGCAGTAGAGAATGCATTAAAAGTCAAAGCTGACTATGAAATGCACATGGAGTATCTGCAGAGTCCTCAGATGAAGAAGAAGAAGCAGGAGCTCCAACAACAAGAGAAGGCGCTCCGAGAAATCGAGAAAGAGCTTGGGAACGAAAGTGAGTGGACAATTTTGTCGAGTGATATGTGTAGTATGCGTTTTGGGTTCTAAAGGAGCCACGGGTTAATGATCAGGTTGGTCCTGCAGGAAAATAGATGGTGGACAGACCGATAAAAAGAAAAGAATTTCGAAGCGTTTAGTTGATTTGCATGTTAAAACTTGCTTTCTTTACAGTCAGCTCTCCTGTGCGTACCTCCCCTGGGTCAGGAAAAAGGAACCTTCAAGACGAGGATGAGGGGTCTCCTTCGGTAAAACGGCCTCGACGTAAATCCCGCAGACTACTGGGTATAAAGCTTTTTATACAAATTCGTTCATTCAGTCCGGCCATTCTAATCATGTGATCGGGAGCTTCAACAGTAGACCAGTGTGTGCAACATTTTATCAACATTAGGATTAGCTACTCTGTGATTTCTTTATTTTTGGTGGTAGAAAAGCTAAACAACTGCAGCTAATGGGGTCTCCAGCAAAATTCCATTCCTTGTGTGACACACATTACTAGACTGTGATTTTAGTGTCAAAATTGTGCAAGATTTAACACCTGAGTTTTCATTGAATGGAGATTTGTGTAACCTTGAATGTCAAACTCATATTGTAATAACTAATACGTCTTTTTTTTTTCTTTTCTTTTACAGATACTTAAATGACCATCTCAGAAGTACAATAAGTGCCAAATAAAGTGTGTTTTTTGACTGCTGCAGCATGAAGGTGTTTGAAAACAGAAAACAAAACAGTTTATTAAATGTGAAGTATTTTCTATCCGGGAGTGCAGTCTATCTGTTTTAGTTGGAACACTTTTTTTTTTTTATATTTTTATATCTATCTATATATGTGTAAAAGGAACTACTATTGCTACATGTCAAACTGTTTCTCTTTGCCTTGAACAGAAAGAGAATTTTTTTACGTTATGGACCATGTCCACACTGACCTTTTTATGTTTTTTTGTATTTAAAGCAGGAAAAAAATATATGTTTTTACTTGATTCAGGCTCCGTTTCTTTACTGAACACAATCATGACACTTCATATGTTATATTTTCAACATGAGTCAAACTTTGCAGCTTTGTTTGTTGAAATCATTTCCACCAACACTATTGTGAACTGCTCTAGTGGCATGCGTGGGGACATTTGTACACACAGTAACACCTTTCTGTTTTGGTGATTTTGGTTTCTTTAAAAGAACGTTCTTCAATCCTTTTTTTTCCTTCTGCGTACATACACAGGATTGCTCAGGATTAAGTGATGTGTTGGGGTGTTCATGACGAAGCCCAGCTGGGGATTTCCTCCAAAATTAAAAACGAATTTGTGGGAACGGGATCCTAATGCATTGCAATGATCCAGTAACTCAAGGAACCAGATCATTAAGTCGTAGCAGCTGCTTAGTAATAGAAATTGAGCAGTGAGTTTGATATATAATTCATTCCTAGATCAAAGTACAAGCACTTATTCTATTTTTTTTTTTTTTGTAATCGAGAAAAATAAATGAAGAATTTCTAAGTCACTTTGGTAGATTTTCAGAGTTTATTATGCAGTGGTTGACATTTAAAGGTTGGTCTTGTTCTCGCGCATGCGCACATGGAAATTTATCTACGGTGGGTAGATTTGAAGAATCTAATTAACGAAATGTTGGCTTTTTGTGAAAACTGCACAGGTCAGTTGATGGGAGTTTTTACTGGGAAACCTTGAGATCATGTGAACAGGTCTGAATCATGGCTTGTGTTTATATAGAAGAAGGGGGTGGTGTGTCGGGGGCTAACATCTGTACAACTCACTCACTGGCGCGCGCGCTCAGAACAGCAGTCAGCCTCACACACCACCAGCAACGTGGACTTTTCTTTCATACTGGATCTTGAAGCTGTTTGAAGATGAAGCGTGGGTGCTTTTACTTCTGGTCACCGCCTGCAGCGCTTCTTCTTCTGCTGACTTTCTCGGTAACCTGCGCGACTCCTTCCAGATACAGTTTATTCCAAGGCGCTCCGTATTCCGCCTCGATCCCGAAACAACGCAACAAGTGAGTGTCTTTTCTTCAGAGTGCAGAAAGGTTTTAGCCAGATGTTGACCCTTAGAACACGTGTTTCTCCTTTTTCCTAACTATTTATCAACTTTGCTTTTTACTTTACGCGACTGGTTGGGTGCATCATCTGTTCCTTTACTCTGTCTTTTTATACCTTGTTGAAATAATGTCTAAATTATGTGTTCCTAAGGAACGAAATATTTTGACGACCTGATCCTATAGTAACCTTAATGATGAAAGTTTGTCAAGTTTATGAGAGTGGTGTTTTTCTTCTATATTTCCTATTAATCCATGTGTTTGGTTCATATCCACAATTTGAATGAGCACATCATATATTCATCTTAATTTGAGGAGCATTTGCATAAGAGAGCTAAATGCTCATAGTTATTCAATCATTATTTTTGCATTATTTTTTGTTTGTATTTGACAGAAACTGGTGTGCCTTCGTAGTGCACAAGAATGTGACGTGCGCTGTGCGTGAAGTGACCGAAAGTGTGGAGTCCGACAGTGCACCCTGTCCTGAACATCAGCCCCACTGTACTCAAACTGGAATGTAAGTTCACCTAGAACATATGCGTAGGTACACACTTTTATCGCTCACCTGGGTTCTCAAGTAATGAAAAGGCCAGAGATTCATGCTGGCTCCGACTTTACTGTGAAGTCGGGCAACAGAAAGGAAGGAAAGAAAGAAAGATGCTTTGTATTTGTCAATTGTACTTTACAGCACAGTGATGTTAGGATGCTGGGGTCAGAGCTCAAGGTCTGCCGTGTTACAGTGCCACTGGAGCACAGAGCGTTAAGGGCCTTGCTCAAGGGGCCCGAGAGTGGCCACCATTTACGGGGCTTGAACATCCAAAATTCCGATCAGTAAACCAGAGAATTCACCCCTGAGCTACCACCTCCCACAGGAGAAGTCGTCTATACTTCATAGTAGACGGAGCAAAACCGATTTCGTACTAGCATGAACAATTACATGAATCAGTAAAGGAACAGGATGACAAGAAATCAAATTAACAATAAATTCCACTTGCCGCTTGCTTTCATCTATTTGCGTCCAAGTTGTTAGACTGCAAAAGTCAAATCGCTGTGCTTCAATTGATGTGAGCTGTTAGTTCACACAAGTTTTTATTCCAATATGGTACCGCATTTCTAAAGTTTTCTCCACTGCCTTCTGTACCTCAGAGCCTTTACGCAATGGCAGCTGTTTGAAATTTCAAAGAATGTATAGAAAATGTCTGTTGTTTGCCCTTCTGACTAATAAAGCTTTCAGAGAGCTTTTTGGACTTCACACACAAACATAACAAGATGTGCAGGAAGATTATTTTATTATTTGTATTTAGAAAAATGGCATAAAACACTACTGTTTTGACTTTGCTGCTGAAAGTTTGGAACAGAAACTTGGAAAAATCTGTCAGGGAAAAAAAGGGGGGTAAAAACAACAACTGGACCCCTGGGGGGAGGGGGTCCCTAAACACCATCTGAAGAGCCTGGACCATATTGCTATCAAGTTTGAATCATATTACCTCAGAATTGCACTAGGACTTTAAATAATTATTTTTATTTTTTAGTAGACTCGACTTATTCCTTTTTAACTACATTAGCCTTGTGCACGTCTTGGGCATACTACTACATTGATTGATTACATTTGGGGTAAGCAGAAATATTGTGCAAAGTTAAGTAATCAAATTATAACACACTTTTTCCTCTCCATCTCCAAACACACGCACACACTTGCTACCACATGCTGTTTGACAAAAGACGGAAAATGTCTTTTCACCCAGTACATGTATATGTGCAACACGTTACAGATTCCATCATTTTCATTGCAGGAAATGACTGAAGTTGAGGTCACCGTAGATCACCAAGACATTAGTTTAAGTATAGGCAGCACGGTACAGCCGCGTCAGCCATATTGATTACTTCTCAAGAAGCAGTTGCTCATGTCTTCTAGAAGCTTATTTACGATAACATTAAAAGGACACTGTAGAGCCTCAGCTAAAGCAGCCAATTGTACACTGAAGTCATGGGATCTGCCAGGGATTGTTGCAGCAATACTGGATTGAAAAAAGGAGAAATTTGAACGTCAGTACACTTGGGAGGAAAAAACTTTACATTAGGAATTATGTAAAGGATTACACCCAGCTTACAACGTCAATGCATGAGAACTAGTTATTGGTTACTTGTCAAACGACAATGATCTCTCCCTATTTAATGTCAAATTAATTTACTTGAATTTTTAGCGCTTATATACATTTTTCTGGGTGGTGTTCAAAGTCAAAACTGATTGGTTAAATGATCCCGGAGGTGGAAAATTATAGGAAGCACTTATGTAAGGCATCCAGAATGACTTGTCCTCTGTGAGTTTATGGTTGACTTCTGGCATTTGTTTTGCATGTGCTGTGTGTGAGCTCATGCTCTCTCTCTCAAACACACACATCACTACCCCCTGCTTTGCAAGCTTCTCCAGATGTGCTTTAGACTTGAATTAAATCAGAATGAATTACGGGCTATGTATTGCTGTCATGCACTGTTTCTTTTTAAAAACGTTTGGTATGTATAAGGGCTTACGACTGCCTATGCTGACCAAGCGATCATCCATACTAGATCAGGTGCAATTTGTATTTCCCCAAAGACCAAAAACCCCAGAATTATCCTCCATGGGATATTAGAATATTAGAATTTACAGGTGACATGCTAACTTTAACTGGAATATGTACTGTCGTAAACATTCATATTTTGATGTCTGTCTTTAATTGATAGTTTCCCATTTGTGTATTTAGATACCGCATTATAACAAGACCAGTGTACAAAGTTGGCTACAAGCAGGTAACTGAACTGGAGTGGAGGTGTTGCCCAGGTTACCGTGGTTATGAATGCATGGAGTCCAAAGATGTGCTGCCACCTCAAGTTCTCCAGGAACCACGGCCAGATTTGCTACCAGTCCACAAACCGCAACAGAATGTACTTGGTAGGACTTGTGCTGCTATAGAAGTTTGAGAAATTTTATAAAGGTCAGAGAAAGTAGGACATGTAGGAGATCTGAAGACTTTTGTTAATTGTTTTTGTTACAATGCATGAGTATGTAAAGGTTTTGTGGTTTTATTCATGATGATGTTTTAAGCATACATTTATTTAGAAATAAAATGCAAATTCTGTTTCCCCATTTGGGTTAGATGTTTCCCCTGGTTCTCATTCTATGACACAACCTGGGCAAAGTGGACAAACCAGGCACCCATGGACTGAAGGTGGACAGTCGGGAAATCTTTGGGGTCAACATGATAGTCATCGAGTTCAAGATTTAGAAAAAGAAGTACAGCGACTTTCTCAAACAGTTTTTGACATGCAGTCTGCCATGACTACTGCCAATGCTAACTTGCGTATAGATCTCCAAGAAGATGCAAGTAGGATCATCCTGAACCTACTTGGCCATCTGCGGCAGCCACAGGATGCACTGGCTGGAGTCACTGAGAGCATTGTTCTGCCCCCAGACCTTACAATTCCTTCAGTTCCTAATGAGCTTCAGAACCAGGTCACCCAACTTTCAAATGCAATTAGCACCAACACCCACACCATTCAGGGCCTGGAGGCTAAGCTCCAGCAGATTGAAGACCAGATGAACCAGTTGAAAGGTGCAGCCAGTGGTACCCCGGTTCCAATCCCTTCCTCGACCTTGTCCACTGAGTGCTCATGCCAGTCTTACATTGATGAAAAACTTCAAGCTCTTCGTAATGAGCTGCTAGAGGGAATGGATATTAAAATGGCTGATTTGAAAAACTCTTGTTATTACAAAGTGGAATCAGTCAAAGAGCAGTGTGAGGAGCAGGAGAATTCCTACCTAAGTCTTACTGAGCTCCTTGAATCTAAAGAGGCCGAACTGCGCCAGGACATTCAAGACCTCAGGCACCTCGTTTCAAACAGCACTTCCAGTGGATTGGAGGTGGCACAGTTTCAAGATGAGATCCAGAGCTTGAAGAATGTCTATCAGAGCTTAGCAAGTGCTATAAATGTGACAAACACGAAACAGAAGGCTTTAGAGGAGGCACTGAACACAAGGTTTAACATAGCAGAAAAGAGTGCAGAAAAGCATTGCCTCAAACTTGAGGAGAAGTTGAGAAGTGAGATAACAAAAGAACAAGCGGCACTAAACGTAACTCTGGAGAGCAAGATCAGCGCAGCTGTACAGGTCTTTGGCGACATGCAGTTGCACACCATGCCAACTGATGGCCAAAATATATTAGAGATGGAATATCAAATGCAGAGTATGAGGGGAGAGGTGAGCTCCCTTATGCAGCATGTTACGCAATTGGAGAGCTCGGTCCAAGTTTTTAATGAGTCCATAAGCCAAAGTCATATGGCCGGTCTGTATAACAAACTTAGTGAACTGGAGGAAGCATGTGGGAAGAATCAAGAATCAGCCAATAAAGTGGAAGAGATGTTGTCTGGAATGGATGGACGGGTGGCCACTGTTGAAAGGGTCTGCGGTAGACTGGAGCCAATGTCAGACAGTCTTAAGAGAATTAAAGATGGACTCAACAAACATGTCAATGGCCTGTGGAATTGTGTCCGAAAGCTCAATAGTACTGTCCTCACTCACTCTACAGACATCAACACACTAAGAGAACATACACACACCACAGTGGGCACGCAGCATGGAACCACCAACATGCCGCAGTACACAGGTATGTATCAAATAAGTAACAAGTATGGGGAAGTTGACCGAACAAAAGGGGGATGAAACACAACAGTGAAACAAACAAGAAACAGGCAATGATGGTGTTGTATGATGTGGCTCACTGGAAATGATGGAAATGTTCCTATAACAGCATTCCATACGTTTTCTTTATTCCTGTTATACCAAAACAGTTTTCCAAATGTTAAATTTTAACAAATGACATGTCATGCTTTTATTTCATTTTTTAACCATTTCTAGATACTCTTAATGTTCTGGATCTACAAGACTAGTCATTGGTATCAGTTAAAATCCTGCTGTCCTGTATTGGGAAACTTATTGACCACTACAAAGCACTGACCCTCAATCCCCCCGATACTCTTTCTTTATTTCAACAAATGTTTATTTATATATAATTTTCTGTAAGCTGAACATTAAATAAGCTGTTTATTGCAGAAAAAAAGAATATGACAACCAGCACATTAATGTATCCAATTAATTGGAACAGTCGCTAATAGCTTTGATATTGCAATGTATAATCTACTTGTACAATGTCGGTATTTTAAATGTGTCCGTAAATTATAATGACATTCATTCAGACTGTATAACTTTCACTATTTAGTTGAGACCCTGAACAGCAGCTGTGCACCACCTGGAAGTAACGCTTAGATAATGTTTAGGAATCCCCCCCTAAAGGTTACTACTTGGAAAATTATTTTACTTGGGTTTTTGTGTGCCTCTAATGTGTTTGTGAAAATGTATTTAACCCTTCGTGAGGCCCAAATATTTTATAAGGACATTTAGCTTTTTAGCTACAGTTATTCGAAGTGCCTAGGAAATATGTTGGAATAAATGGGAGTGCATGTGTGCTTATAAAGTAGGTAGATAGTTTTCTGTGTACTCTGATTGGACACATGTCGCCTGCTTTTAACAAGATGTAGCCCAGAGCTGAGCCAAACATGAGCTCTATTTTGTGAAAGAGAGCTTGAGAATGTGAGCGAGAGGGGAAAAAAATCTGCTTCTCATTTGACCTGGATTATAAAAACAGTAAAGATTAGCCAATGGGCATTTAAAACCATAAAAAGCCAGTGATGTCTTGGCAGTATTCCAGCATTTGAAGAATTGGGGGTCATTTGTGGTGGTGTTCTCATTTTAAGATAATTACTTCACTCTTAGTTACACTTCCCCCGCTTTTATTTAACCAAATTTAATAGCGAGTATAAATTAGGTTTGGACTGTAATGATTGTTTAAGAACACGTTGCTATTGCACCCTGTATAAGTTTTATAACCCCACAGTTAGTAAACACTAAGAGTGTAAACGAACCATTTAGAGCTTTGTTTTAGTGGGCTGTGTTACAAATGAATTGGTCGCACTCACTTTTTTTATTTATCATTTTTTATTTTCTGTTTTGTGGATTACATCTTGTGCATAACTTAAAATTGCTAAATGAGAGCCACTTGCTAGTTTGAGTGCGCACTTTATTTGCTCTGAAGTCAGTTGAAAGTTTTTGAGGTACTGAGGTTGAGGTTCTCGCCAAGATCCTTCCTGACCTTTGAACTATGGCTGCTGTTGTTTCTTTGTGCTGTCTGCTTTGTCCACTCTCAGTTGAATATTTATATATAGACATTTTATCTGAAGTACTGGAGTCACCTGATTACCAGACTTCATTTTCAAGAAAAGCTATCAGCTTTGCCCTGATAATAAGCATGTGAGTAAGACAAAGAGTTTCACAATAACTCCTTGTTTAAAATCTAGACCTCTCTGTTCAAAATATGAATATCTATTTGAAAAGCTTACAACCCCAGTTCCAAAATAATTGGATAAAATGTAAAAAAAAAAAACCAGAATGCAATGATTTGCAAATCTCATTTTGTTCATAGTGGAACAAAGAAAACATCAAATGTTTAAACTAAGAAAATGTCAAATTGTAAGGAATATTAATGTCATTTTGAATTTGGACATCTCTCAAATAAGTTAGGACTGGGCAACAAAAGACTGAAAACTAAGGGTTACTAAAGATTATACTAAAATTGGCAACAGTTCAGTAACATTATAAAAAAATCTTCAATTAGTCGTTAATTTGTGGAGCAATTTCAAAATAATGTTTCTCGACATTAAGTTGCGAAGACTTTAAATATCTCATTAGTAGATCTCATATAAAGTACATAAAAATGTAAAAAATTGTAGAATCTGTGCATAAAAGGGACAAGTGAATATCAATATTGGATGCTTGTCATCTTCAGGCCCTCATGCTTTTAATCAAGCATGATTTGGTAATGGAAATCACTGCATGGGTTCAAACACCAAAGACTGTGAACAGTTCATCAGGCCGTCCACAAATGCAGGGTAAAATTTATCATGCATGGAAGAAGCTACATGTGAACATGATCAAAAAATGGCAATGTCTTCTCTAGGCCAAAGGTAAAATGTACTGGGGCTAAGGGGAAAACTTCTTCGGTCTGATGAATTGAAATTTCAAATTCCATTTTTGGAAACCATGGATGCTGCTTCCTCTAAACTAAAGAGAAGAGTGATCATCTGTCTTATCAGCTCTCAGTTCAAAAGCCTGCATTTCTGATAGTGCTTTTCCAGGTGTTGAAGCTGCCCATTCCATAAACACGAATGCAGCCCCATACCATCAATGCTGAAAGGTCTGTACAGCTTTTAAAGAAACATGCATCCAGATGACGGGGGGTGGGCTATTGCATATTACAGAAAGACATTGCTAAATCCCATACTGCATCTATTACAGCTGCACTGCTTTCTAATGGTAGAGTCTGGGTGCTGAACTGGCCTGCCTGCAGTTTAGACATTTCACCATTTGAAAACATTTGGCACATCGTGAAAAATACAACCAACATTCCTTTTCCAAAACTTAAACAACTGGTCTCTTCAGTTCCCTATATATGGACTGCTGTTAAAAGAAGAAGGGATGCTACATAGTGGCCCTATCCCAACATTTCTGAGACGTGTTGCAGTCATAAAACTTGAAATCACTTTTCCTCAAAATTTCCTCAGTTTAAACATTTGCTATGATTTCTATGTTCTATTGTGATTAGGATACGAGTTTGGGATTTGTACCAATCATCATCGCATCCAGTTATTTATATTTTGCATTTTTGGGAATTGGGGTTGAAATACTGGTGTGATTTCATACACACTGCATGTCTATGGTTGTAAGGATGTAAGGTGGCTTTTTTGAAGAGCTAAATGACCTCAAGGTTTAAGATGGTTAGTGACCCGATGACATGACGTGTTAAACAAGTCAGTGATGAAAACTGATGGTATGGTGATGGAAAGGTAGAGAAGTTGTGTGTTTCTTCTTACATCCCACTGCAGTATCAAAACAGATGCTTCTTTTGTTCAAAGTAGAGGGACTAGAAATTTGCAGGAGCAGATGGTTTTTACATGAGGCTTAGATATAAACCTTGCAGGACAACGAAAATCCATTTTCCAAAAGCTGTGTGTGTGTGAGCGAGAGAGTCAAGTTTTGTGGGGTTTTCCTGGTATGCAGTGGTTAGGTCTTACCAAAGGTGGTCCAAAGAAGGGCAACCCGTTAACTGGTAACAGGGTCATGGGCGACCACGACTTGTTTTATGCGCATGGCGAGTGAAGGCTGACCGGGCTGGTCTGATCCCACTGAAGTGCCAATGCTGGGTCCTGTCCATAACACAGAGACTTAAAATTGCCATATGAATATCAGATCTGCACCTTGGAGAAATACATGAAGGTGGGATGGCCTAATCACATTTTGGTTTACCTCATGTGGGCAGCTGACTGCATGCAAGTCTTTTACCTGCAGAAATGACACCAGGATAAACTACGGTGTAAAAAATGGCCAATGCAATGGCCAATGTTCCAAGGAAAACCTTGGAACCTAACATTGATATGGATGCTACTTAAATGGATACCACCTACTTAAACATTGAATCAGGTGTCATACACTGCACCAGTTCATGGCAACAGTATTTCATAATGGCACTGGTCTCTTTCAGCTATGCTTTCTGCAAAAATTGTTCAAGAATAGTTTGAGGAATACTAAAAAGTGTTCAAGGTGTTGAATCTGCCTTTCAAATTCCCCAGATTTCAATCTGAGTATCTGTGGGAAGTGCCAGACAAACAATCTGAACTATGGAGGCTTCACCTCACTATTTAAAGAACATTTTTGCTGCTCATTTTGGTGCCCAATAAATGTTTTGTGGAGTCATGTCCTCATTGGATCAGAACTATTTTGGTGGCACAAGTGAGACCTACACAATATTAGGCAGGCGATTGTAATGTTTTGGCTGTTCATTGTATATACATGAGAGAGAGAGAGAGAGAGAAAGAATGAAAGCACTAGAGAGAGAGAGAATGTGAGTGACAAACAGACAAGATCATTAACCACAACCGTTCAGTAGCAGCTGATCCATTGCTACAGATTGTGGGGACCAATTGGTAAGCCGCAAAACTAACCAGTGAAGTGTTTATCATTTCTTGGAAGTGTGCTACATATACAATATATATCCAAGCTTTATATTGCTTTTAAGCAGTCAAACTATATGACAGGATATTTTCCTTTGAAGAAATATCTTCTTTCTTTGACCCGAAAATGTCTGAAACAATGTCAAGAATATAAAACTTTTTTTTTTATTTTATTTTTTGTTAATCAATGTTTAAACCCTATCTGTGTTTAGGTGTATGGAGAATAATTTAGTCCAGCTGTGTGCTCAATACTGTCATCATCGAGGAGCACAACTGCAAAGTTACTCCTCGAAACCTTTCACTTAATTTGTCTGAGCCTCTCCTATTTCTTAACTTTTGCATTATAGCCATGCCAAATACATACTCATAGCCTCCAGGGAAAGATATAGAGCGAGACTAACCTATAAATAAGCCCTAATGTGGTCATTCGTTTGGCTCAGCCTTACATCATAGTAAGTGTTGTTTGAAAAGCAAGCAGCAGTGAACATCATCACAATTTGCTAACTGTGGTTGATCGTGGTGTGTTCAGTACTGGCTCAGGGATAGTTAGAGAACAACCTGACGTGTGTGGGCCGAATATACCCACAATCATTTAGATATTTTTTTTTTTTAAACAGAAAAAAGCATTTTAGATTTGCTTTTTGTGGCTTGACGACATGGGAGTACAATATGTTGGTTTGCCAGAACTATTTTTTGCCTTTATTACTTTTAAAGTGGTGTCAACCAGAGCAGTAGACCATAAGAAAGTATTAACATATGCTTTTTCTTTTCAGCCATATATGGTTCTTTCCCAAACTGTTACCACAAAAATGTTTAAGATTACATTTACATAAATTAAATTTTTCCTTCAATTGAACTAGGAAGTGGAGATTCATTTTAACAGCAAATAAGAACTGGGATGTTCAGAAAGCACATACAAATCTTATGCTTATGTGTCCACAAACCTTTGTCCATTTAGTGTAGCTTTATGATCGGGTCGTATTATTGTCTAAAGCGGCAAATGTCCTGTGATGTGCAAACAAATAAAAGATACTATATTGTAAGTAACTGCTGGAGAATCCCATGTACAAATACGAATTAGCAATATGCCAACAAACACCTGAATTTAAGAAACCTAGATGCTAGTTCTTGCTGAAGTGCAAGTTTCCAGATGCCCACACAGTTTAATTAAATGTACAGGTACGTAAACAAGCCATATTAAATAAATAGCCATATATACAGTATGTATCCTTGATATTTTCAGTAAACCAATGCACAGTTGTTACCAAAAATTAAAATAACCATCACAAAATAGTTTACATATTACATGTTACATATTACATTACAAGACAATTGGATCCAAATAGATTGTGACAATTTTTTCTTTATATTTTATATGGCATGGAATATATCACATTTATAATGAAACTAAAAAAATGTCAGATTTGTTTCCTTTAAATGTTTAAATATAAATTATATGTAAAATATATTTTTTATAGAAACTGTCACAGGATCTAAACTGTACATTCCAGTTGTGGGGGCACTGGGCAAGAATGGGCAGTATTTATGAACATATATCAAATATAAAATGTTTGTGCAATTGGTATTTGATAGGGTTAATTAAAATGGCTTCATATTTTGTATCAAAACGCTTTAGTGTTTTGTATTTTTGTAGCTTTAATATGCTGTAAAATACTTTGTAAGAAGTCTACATAATGACATCATAAAAATGCGGCCTCTGATTGGTGCCTAATCAGTAGTTTGCCCAGACGTGTTGAGATCAGAACAGAAAAATGATCCATATAGAAGAAGGTGGTGAAGGTAAGAAACATGCAGGCTGGCAGCTTTCAAATAGGTGTACAATTATTGATTAATAAATATTTGATTGCTGAATATTGTACCATAATTGAAGTAGCTGATGTAGGATTATGATTTTGCATACCATTGCAATGAACACATGTGCCTGACACATAGCCAATTTTTATATTTATAATTAACAATCAAATGATTAATTAGTTAGAAACAAATTGCTATAAATACAGGTGCCATCAGTTATTTTATTATAAATGGCTTGTTTGTCATTGAGTCAGTGTTGCTGATGCAAAGTAGCCCTTCGTTACCAAACACCAAGAATACAATCAGGATACAATTATTAGTAATTTGCAAACTGTTAAACATTAAATTGTTGGTTACTTTAAAATGTACCTTCATCTGGGAGTTCACAGGGATATGAATGTGAATATTTGATCTGTTAAATGGTTGCACATGTCAGATTTATTATGTGACTTGGCCAGAGAAAAGCCATTTCTATCAAACATTGTTTAATTAATCACCTCAGTGTAATGGTGAAAGAACAGATCAAACAGGCCAATTAATGGAAGGTTTGTGAAAAATGTCATGTTCCCTTATAGAAGTATTTTTTTTTAGTATTTTTAAAATACAAAAATACAGTAGTCTATTTTGATACATGGTGTAGCTGCTGTATTTTCTAGTTTATTTTGATACACTTAAAGTTGAGGTATTTGGTATTTTATTTAAAAATAAATTTCGATGCATCTTTGCCCAACCCTGGCAACCCTGGTCAAACTGGTCCTTTTTTACACACAGTGTAGAAACACTGTACTATACACACATTAAACAGCGTGAAGTTGTGATTGGAACTTTGGATCTATTGGAAATAAATGGGCAAAAGTGAAATTAGTCCTGTCAACATCTGTTAGCTTCATCATGACTGCTATTATATTTCACTGCTTGCTTTCTCCTAATTTTCCAGGTGCTCGTTCTGGTTTGGAGGAATCTAGTGTTGTCCTAGAGAAAACTGCTTCAGTTTTAGAGTCTGGAGAAGCAGGTCCACCTGGAACCAAGCTTTCATCAAGCCCCCCTCAGGGCAGCAATGACAAGAAGACACCTGTTAAGGGCTCTGCTATAGCTCCACGTAAGTAGCTTTTACACTTCATTATTGTGTTTTTTGTGTCATAATTTGTTACTACCATTTGTCTTAATGGCATCTTAGTGTGCTTTGGCAGTGTTAATGACATGTTTTGTGTGTGTGCTTCAGGCTTTTCTCCATCATCCACAGTTTCTGTTACAGCTCATATACGTCCAGGTACTTTTTATTTATTGTTTTTGCAAAGTGCCTGTGGCCTAGTAGCAGCATACAGATCAATACAGTTAATATAGACATTCATCAGCTAAATTGACTTATAGGGTATTATTTCATTGACCTTCAAAAGTGTTTTTCATGAATTTCTTTTTTTTTTTTTTATTAATATATTTATATGAAAATGTTATTGAATGTGTATGTTCATACTTGTGTGTATATAGAGCAAAAAAAAAAAAATTAATTCCCCAAAGTAGTTTCTGGTTGCATAAGCCAGTGCACTCTTAGTGCCGGTCCCAAGCCCGGAAAAATGGGGAGGGTTGCATTAGGGAGGGCATCCAGTGTAAAACGTGCCAAATCAAACGTGTGGATTATGAACCAGAGTTTTATACCAGATCGGTTGAGGCCTGGGTTACCAACGACCTCCACGGTATTGTTATGCAACAGGGTACCGGTGAAAACTGGGCTACTGTTGGCAGAAAGAGAAGAAGGAGAGGAGGAAGACGTCTACAAAGGCAGCAGGGAAGGTTCTTTAAATGTTGGTACTATGACTGGTAAAGGGAGAGAGGTAGCTGATATGATGGAGAGGAGAAAGGTAGATATGTCGTGTGTTCAGGAGACCAAGTGGAAAGGGAGTAAGGCCAGAAACATTGGAGGTGGTTTAAACTGTTCTTTCATGGTGTGGATGAAAAGAGAAATGGTGTAGGGGTGATCCTGAGGGAAGAGTACAGTAAGAGTGTAGGTAAAGAGAGTTTCTGTTAGGGTGATGAACGTGAAGCTGAAAGTTGAAGGGGTGATTAAAAAAATGTCATCAGTGCCTATGCTCTACAAGTGGGCTGTGAGATGGAGGGGAAAAGAGAAATTCTGGAGTGAGTTAGATAAAGGGGTAGATGGTGTACCTAGGAATGAACGATTGGTGATTGGGGCAGACTGGGGCATGTTGGTAAAGGAAACAGAGGTGATGAGTAGGTATGGTCTTAAGGAAAGTAATGTGGAAGGGCAGATGGTGGTAGATTTTGCTAAGAGGATGGAAATGGCAGTGGTAAACACTTATTTTAAGAAGAAGGAGGATCATAGGGTGACGCATAAGAGTGAAGGAAGTTGCACATGTGGACTATGTTCTATGTAGGAGATGCAACCTGAAGGAGATTGGAGACTGTAAGGTGTTGGCAGGGGACAGTGTAGCTAGACAGCATCGAATGGTGGTCTGTAGGATGGTTTTGTAGGTGGAGGAGAAGAGTGGGGACTGAAAGAAGAGTAAGATGGTGGAAACTGAAGGAGTAAGACTAGTGTAAGGTTCAGTGAAGAGGTCAGACAGGGGCTTGGTGGTGAGATGCTGGATGAGTGGGCAACTACTGCAGAAGTGATGAGAGACAGCTAGAAAGGTACTTGGTGTGACATCTGGAAAAGTGAAAGGAAGACAAAGAGACGTGGTGGTGGAATGAGGAAGTGCAGGAGAGCATAAGGAGAAAAAGGTTGGGATCGACAGAGTATTAAGAAAAGTAGACAGGAGTACAAGGAGATGGAAGAAGGAGTGTGCTGGTACCAATCTTTAAGAATAAGGGAGGTGTGCAGACCTGCAGTAACTACAGGGGAATTAAGTTGATCAGTCACACCATGAAGTTATGGGAAAGAGTGGTGGAAGCTGAGAGAAGAGCACCACGGGCACATTATTTGCTTTGAGAATGTTGATGGAGAAGTATAGAGAAGGACATAAGGAATTGCATTGTGTGTTTGTAAATTTAGAGAAAGCCTACGACAGGGTGCTGAGAGAGGAGTTGTGGTATTGTATGAGGAAGCCAGGTGTAGCAGAGAAGTATGTGAGGGTGGTGCAGGACATGTATGAGGACAGTGTGACAGCAGTGAAGGGCTATGAGCCCTTTCCTGTTTGCAATGGTGATGGACAGGTTGACGGATGAGGTCAGACAGAAGTCTCCATAGACTATGATGTTTGCAGATGATATTGTTATTTGTGGTGAGAGTAGGGAGGAGGTTGAGAAGAGCCTGGAGAGGTGGAGGTATGCGCTGGAGAAAAGGGAAAGGAAAGTTAGTAGGAGTAAGACAGAGTACATGTGTGTGAATGAGAGGGAGGGCAGTGGAGTTCAGGTGTACCTGGGGTCAACAGTGCAAAGTAATGGAGAGTGTGTTAAAGAAGTAAAGAAAAGAGTGCAGGCAGGGTGGAGTGGGTGGAGAAGAGTGATAGCAGGAGTGATTTGTGATAGAAGGGTATCTGTAAGAGTGAAAAGGAAAGTTTATAGGACTGTGGTGAGACCTGCAATGTTGTATGGTTTAGAGACAGTGGCATTGAAAGACAGGAGCTGGAGGTAGGAGAGCTAAATATGCTGAGACTTTCACTGCGAGTGATTACAAACAAGTTTATTAGAGGAACAGCACATGTAGGACGTTTTGGACACAAGGTGAGGTGCGATTGAGATGGTTTGGACATTTGCAGAGGCGGGATATGGGGTATATCGGTAGGAGAATGCTGAGGATGGAGCCACTAGGAAGGAGAAAAAGAGAAAGACCAAGGAGGAGGTTTATGGATGTGATGAAGGAAGACATGCAGGTAGTTGGTGTGAAAGATGGAGATGTAGAGGACAGGGGGTATGGAGACGGATGATCCGCTGTGGCGACCTCTAATGGGAGAAGCTGAAAGAAGAATTAGAAGTTCGTTCTCATAAAAATATTTTAAAATATTTTACATAATGTCTTTATTTATGATTATCATAATGCTGTTAAAAGCTGAAAACTGAGTGATACATGGAAAGGCAGTGTAGTGATAAAAAAAAAATCTCTCTTGTGCAGCAGAGTACATTATAATGGCACTTAGCCAAACATACCATGTTCTTCTGTACATTTAATTGGTGCTGTGTATGGTCAAAGCTGAAACATGCTAAAAAATTGTCAGTCAACATAATGTGTTCAGAACTATAGAGGATTACATAGCGAAATACCTTTCAGTGTAATTCGCATCCCCTGCACAGAGAAACAAAGATTGCTATAGTGCGATGTAGGGAGAGTCCAGAGGGACAAGATTGCAGAAGGTTCTTTAAGCCAGACACAAAAACAGATGAAAAATGAACACCAAAATTTCGATATGTTGGAAAAAGTTGACGGTGAGGTAATTGTTCGGATATACACCCTGACTCAATGTGAAATCATTACAAACCTATTGAGCAAATATAAAACATATATTTAATGTTAAGTTTAGCATATTGTGACATGGTTTCATGTGCAACCTGATACATAAAATGTTTAGTTTTATGGTTTACTAATGATAATTTTAATAGATTTAGTGGTTGCTATAAAACATAACTATTTTGTATGTATATTTGTACCTACACTGCTACTAATAGGGTATTGTGTAAAAAGGACACCAATATGATCTTTTCTATTGTGTTACTAACATTTTCTGACTAGGTCCTATAATTTTAAGTGGTCCTGTGTCCTTTTCGACTGGTCTGTCCCTCTTACCGTTTTCTGAAGCGGTCGGCATCATCCGCTTTAACAGAGTGCTGCTGAACGATGGGAATCACTATGACCCACATACAGGTGTGCACCCATACATAGTGTAGTATATGTATATTACTATTGTATAGACAAATAAAAACTTCTGTTTGTGTTTTAGGTGTATTCACTGTTCCAAGTGATGGCCTGTACTTGTTGAGTGTCGTGATAACGGCCCAGAAAGGAGAACGAGTGGAAGCTGTGCTCTCAGTGGCCAATCGTAGCATCCAGAAGCTCGAGACAGCAGGAGCAGAGGGGGACACCTCTACAGGGTGCCTCTGTGGAGGCTCTGCCTCTGCCAGCCTCGTCCTTGACCTTAGACAAGGTCAGAAAGTGGGCGTTGTAAAGACATCAGGGACTCTGGCAATTTCATCGTCCACTGAGGTCTTTTCCACATTTAGTGGTGTTCTACTGTATCCCCTGGCGGCTAAAAGATAACGTAAAACTAAAAGAATGTATCATACGAGTCAGATTTTTATTATTGGAGTGCCATAGAAATGCACAGTGCGAATAGTTCTGCCAAGATCAGGGTAGAGGTCAGATATTAGATATCACTTTTTAAAGATTTTAAAGAGACTAGATGTCAGTGTCCATAAATATTTTAATTCTTAGTGTCAAACCACTACACTCAATGTCCACTTTAATAGGAACACCTGTACACCTGCACATTTATGCAATTATCCAATCAGCTAATGATGTGAGAGCAACACAATGCAGAGCTTTAGTTCATTTTCATATCAAATATCAGAATGTGTGGAAGAAAAACTGTTTTGTGACTGTAACTGTGGCTTGATGGTTGGTGCCAAATGAGCTGGTTTGAGTATTTTAAAAACTGTTATCTCCTGAGTTTTTTACACTAAACTGGCTTAGACAGAATTCTGTTCTGTTTGAAAGAAAACCTTGTTGATAAGAGAGGTTCAAGGAAAATCGCCAGATTGGTTCGAGCTACCAGGCAAATTGCAACTCATGCTTTTAATGATGCTTTTAAGATGTGTGGATTTTCTTTTCTGATCTCTTTCATCAATGCCTCAGATCACAGAATGTTTTTCTTGGTTTTTTTTTTTTTACACCATATTGTGTACACCAGGTTTAATGTGATCTTGTTTTTCACAAAAAATGCGCAGATAAAATATAGGTTTGTTCCTGTTTAAATAAATGCCACTAGTGGGTTTTTTAAATAGTCTTGTCTGTGTTTTTATAAAAGTTCAATGCTTGAACAAGCAGTTGCAAACAAAATAGTTAAAGGATACATTTCAAGATGTTTTTTGGGGGGCTTCTCCATTATTTGAACTACCCACGCAATAAATTGTCAAAGAAAAGAAAAAAAAAAGTTAATCTCATTTAAAGATTTTAAAACAATTTTCATTTATAGATGATAATTGAGTCATCATGTGGGTGTGTAAAGGTACTTGTTTAAACTGTGTAATAGATTGTATGTAAAATATATCCATCTTTACCCTTTCTCACTGTAATTTAGTTAAATTGCAGTACCGGATGGGGTAAACAAATTAGCAAAAAGCATATTACGTAAAGAAAGTTTTTCAAAAATTGCAATTTATTGCAATAGTAAAACCAAATACAAATATAAATTAACTTTAATTTATTTTTTAACTGTGGTGTCATTTATAGGAATTTGACAGTTTTCATGTTACTATAAATGAGAGCACATTGTAAAATATCCAACTTTTATCAAGCACAAGAAACTGTCCAAAAAACCTCCTATTGCAAATTAAGCATTTTATAGTTTGGTTTTTTTTTTTTTCTTTTTTTTGGTCTAATAAATATATATTTACACATTAAAATTCCAGTCCTACAGTAAGTCAGAAACTGTTATTTAGAACTCTGACTTAACATAAAAAAAAAATTACACACAGAACTTAAACAGCATGGAAACATGAAACTTGACAAAAAAACTAATTTATATACAAATAAGACCTACTATACAACTAAATACAGCTATTTACATGAACATTTATCCCCAAAGCTGCCTTTAAATACATTCAGTTTTAGTAGCTACTTTACGCTTGTCCCAGAACACTCTTGAGGTCCAGAAAGAGGTGGGAAGTAACCAAGTACAAATACTTTGTTACTGTACTTAAGTAAATTTGTCTGGTTTCAGTACTTTACCATTTATTTATTTATTTTTTTTACAACTTTTTACTTTCACTCAAATCTTTTACACAAATATCTGTACTTTCTATTTCTTACATTTTCAAACCAGACTCATTACTTGAGTTTTACTTTCAATATTTGGTGACGTCAATATTTTTTCTTCTCATTGTGTGCCGTTTTCAGCCCATCAACCGATTTCCTGTCATTGTGGGGTTTTTCAATCTACCACTGTTGTATCATTTCCTGGTTATCACACACCACAGATGTGGACTAGTTTACAAAACTAAAAATGAGCAGGGCTGAAGGCAACAAGAATTATGGGGCTGACGTGAATGAGACAGAGGGAGTCAGTGATGTAAACATGACTGAGAACAGACACATTCCTGATCACCTGATCATCATCATCTTCTCTCTGCTTGTGTTCTATATGGTGGTGGTTTAGCCTGGATTCATTCATAAGATAACAAAATTTGATATTCGTTTTGTATTAATACTGTTACCAGTGTGACGCTAAAACAGGTAGCAGTAATGGCTACTGTTTACTTAAGTTCATGTCAGAGTCCAAACTTCTTTACTTTAACTTGAGTATAAAAATGTAGTCAGAGCTTTATCTTTTACCAGAGTCTTTTAAAACAATTAGTATTTGTACTTCTGCTTGAGTGAACGGTATGTGTACTTTTTTGTGTGTGTACTTGAGTCCGGCATGTTCTTTGGAGGAGGAAAGACACCAGGGAACCCAGAATAAACCCACGCTGACACTATTCAGATTTTAGGATTGAACTAAGATCACATTTACAGACTTCAAGGCTTTTACCTTTAAAGTGCCATACATGCTGTAAACATTTATATTAAAAAATATTTTTTTTATTATAGATTAATTTGTCAAATCCTCAAATACATGTTCTAAACCTGTTTCAAGGCATTATTACAGTTTCTAAAATATCAAACTTCACATCTAAAATCAAGCTTAAAATGAGTTTTTTGTGCTCTTTGAAGAAGAGCTCTTTGTTACATTTAATTATATTCATAACCTTTTTTTTTTTATTTATGGTTGAATCCTTACAAACAGTAACTGTTTCCAAAATCTATTCCAGTCTCCATCAATCAAAGTAACAGGATGTCTTCCTGACTGATCTCAGCGACAGGCTGCCTCCAGTAGCAGAATGAACTGAAGTCAGGAAAATTCAGGGCAGCACTTTGTTCTTTGGCGACCAGAGGGAAAACATGATCTACAAGCTCATTGAGGCGACTATACCTGTAAAACATACGTAGTAAAAGTTCATCACCAAGGCCACATGTTTAGAATCATCATGCTATAAAATGACAAACGTGACAATGAATTTCAAAGAAACAGTTTTTTTACAGGTAAAATTATACTGTAATTTATTGCATACATTTGTATACTCAACATTATTAAAGGCAGTGAATTGAAATGCTTTGAGTTATCGTGGTTAGAATTTAAATGATAAATTAATTCAGTCTGTACTGGACCTTAAAGCAGAAGGAGTTTTAGAAGACAGTTCATGTCAAGTCATAAACTTACGATGTCTTGTTGCCTTTGGTCAGCTCTTGAATGACCTCCCCTTTGGGGTTCACTGTGAATATGTGGCATGCAGGAACTTGCACATGCTTGTAGGCGAACACATCCTGGAAGTTCATTGACAAATCTGAGCATTATTACATGTCTCGCAAAAGAAATACAGTATACACTTAAATTAGATGCAAATATGGTACAGAGAATCCTCAGTTGATTAGAACACCTGCTTTTGTTTAATATGTTGCCATGAAGTGGGTAAATATAACAAATATGTTAACATTATAATATCCACAATGTGTAGTAATAAATATACCTGCAAGTGCCAGCAAAACAATAGTGCACCATTCAAATAATAGATTTGGTAGAAATATTTTTTTACCTTCTAATCACCTGTCAGTGTTAAAAGTAATGTACAGAGAACACCCACAATTTCATTATAATAATATATCTCATCACCCTGCCTTCAATAAAAAAACTGGTCACTAGAGACATACATTATTTGTAGATGTCCAATACCTGCATCTGATTTTGTATCTTACTCACTCAAAAACAGGACAGGTTCTTCATCACATAAACTATTAACAGTGAGGTAGCATTCACTGGGTGAACACTACAGAATTAAAATAAAGTGACTACAGTATATTCAATACATTTAAAATGTTTAGCATTTCATTTGAACAATTTAATTTGCTCAAGTCCTCTCTGCGGCTGCATTATCATTTCAATTAAACAGCTTGTGTTTGTGACTCCGGACTAGTATGAACACAGTAAAGCGAGAGATTAAAGACCACTTGCGCAACAGGACGTATAACATGGTTTGTAAAGAACCATGCGGCTGTAAGAAGCCTCAGAAAAGGAACACTGCACTAAAAGCTCACATTGCTGCGGTTGCCGAAGGCTGCATAAAACGGCTGAGTGTTCAAAGGGAACAGATTTCTGATGTCAGTTAAGCACTCGATCTTAAACTTCTCCGGTTTCTTCTCGATCAGCTCCCTTGGAAACAGAGTAAAAGTTCATTTCAAAAGCTGTACTATAATAAGGCTTCATACTAAACTGCTTGATTTAATTTTATTTTGGGGAAGTGTTTGTGTGGGGTTTTTTTACCTGTGGAAAGCTGAAAGCAGACTGCTGGGTGAAAGCATCAGAGGTCCTCGTGGTAAAATGGTGCCGCTATCATTAACCCCCTGCAAATATCCTCTAGTAATACCAGCCATCCCAATCGCACGTGCTGAACAGTATAAAAACTTATAGCCATTCCTGTAAAATAACACACAAAAGCTGTACGTTCTGTAGGAAGTTGGATTATAAGGTACCGGATTATCCTTATATACATATGTTTTAAAATATCCATGATATATTATGAATTAATTGCATGGCTGCTATATATTGTGTGGTGTTATACAGTATCTTACTCATGTATAGTGTGGTAGAGCTTGGCAATGCCCTGATGTGTCCAGTCTTTTCCAAACTGTGGAAGGAAATGCCCTAATACGTCAGACCTAAGAGAAGCAATTCCATACAATGGTAAAACAGTGTTCACATGACTATACCAACTCCTACATAAACTACTTAATTAGAAAACTAAATCTTCACATGAAAAAAAATCATGACTATAAATTAATAGACATGCCCAATCCTGCTTTTGAATATAAGATGGTCCAAGAGATTTAAATTGTATGGACATTTACATTATATGGCACGCAATTTTGTGGACCCCGGACCATCACAGCCATACGTAGTTGTCAATTTTTAGTCCCCTTTTGCTGTTACAGTAACATTCATGCTGCTGCGAAAGTTGCATGCACAATATTATGTGGCTGTGTTCAACTATGCTTATTTAGCCACATGAGCATTAGCTAGATCAGACACTGAAGTTAGACAAGGAGATCTGGGGTGCAGTCGGTATTCTAGTTTATTCCAAAGGTCTTCAAAAGGTCAGGGCTCTGTGCAGGACATGTCAGTTTTTTCCACTTCAAACATTCAAACCATGACTTGCTTTGTGCACAGGGGAATGGTCATGCTGGAAAAGCCCTTAGTTCCAGGGAAGTGAAAATGTAATTCGCATTGTAACAAATGACTGAGGAATACCCACTAATAAGTTTGTCCACTGATCTCTTTTGACCACATCTGGAGTTTGTTCAACAAATAAATAAGTATGGTTGGTCAGGTGTCCGCATTTGGTCACATGGTGTATTTTAGGTAACTGATCGATCAAAATCTGTTAACAAAAATAAATAAATTTGTAAAAGACAGTTGAGATTATTTTGAAGCTCTTGTTTTATCTGGGTTTGCCAGTGTTTCTGATGGCACAGTGGTAGATGTCATATTAAATAATACAAAAAAATAGTTGTGAATTTAAATTGTGTTGTGATCCTGAAATAAAGAAACTGGTCTAATCCTATCATAGTGCCACTGCACCAAAGAATTTTCCTATTTATATTTAATAGTATTTGAATGCATCTTCAAAACAAAGTCATTAATGTAGCAATAGACACACTTCTAACACATGAACTCATATATTATTTCTAAAGCAGTGCTAAACAACTTCTTTTCCTTTTGGCTTCTCCCATTAGGGGTCACCACAGATCATCCGTCTCCCCCATGTCCTCTACATCTGCCTCTTTCTCACTAACTACCTGCATGTCTTCCCTCATCACATCCATAAACCTCCTCTTTGGTCTTCCTCTTTTCCTCCTACCTGGTGGCTCCATCCTCAGCATTCTCCTACCGAAATATACCCTATGTCCCTCCTCTGCACATGTCCAAACCATCTCAATCTTGCTTCCTCACCTTGTCTCCAAAACGTCCTACAAGCCCTGTCAATATATAAAAATAATCAAATTACCCTTTGTGGATATTTTTGAAAGCTTGTAGAGCACTGATAATACTCAGTGAACAGCGAGGAGAATCCACATTTTAAATTAAACATCTGTAGTCTGAGGACTATTGAAACAATGATGCTAGGCATATCCCTTGATATCTGCATTAATACTATGATAATGATAGCATACTTAGTGATGGTGCCGTCGATGTCGGAGATGACAATCTTGTCATTCCAATGCCACAGATAGATGGTGCCCTCACAGCGACATGTGCCCTGGTACTGCGTCGTGATACTGAACACCACATCATTCGGCCCCTCCTTAAGGCCCAGACTCGCCTTTCATAGATATAAGAAATTATGCAGATCAGGAAAACTCAATCACTTTCTCGATTACTTCACATGTCTGAGAAACGAATTTGGAATTTGCCACTTACTATCTGATCGGATGAAAGCCGTAATGATTTCTTGTAAGAGTGCGTGTGTGTGTGGCCTGCTGCTTGGACGGACCCAGCAAACGCAGTTGTGTTCAGCTCTTTAGAGTCTTCATCAGTGGATGAGTCTGCACATGCCATCTGCCTGGAAAATATTGGAATATCGCTCATTGTACTGTATGCTAAATATTTATGGAAACATACGCTTTGCAACCACACTGTATATCTATATCGTATATAGAGTAGTAAAAATCTATTTGAATGTTTTTTAAATAAAAAAATTTTCAGATTATTTTTTTATAATAGTTTTGCATGATTTATTTTTTTATATGGAAGCCATTTTTGGAACAGTACGTGACAAAGGTGTCAAAAGACTGGCAAAGATGTGAGCTCTAAATAAGATTATGCATGCTTTAATTTACCTTTTTTAACAAAAGGATAATAATAATAATAATAATTAATGTTTTTAAGCATCTACACAGAAGCAACTGTGCTTACTGTGAATCAGGACTGTCATGGTAATGGTGCTGGGTTCCACGAAATGCATTGCATGCTGGTTGTTTGATCTCGGACTAAATAAGAATAAAAAAATCTGAATAAAAAATCCAGCTATTTCAAATGTACTACAAAACTAAACAGAGTACTGTTTATACACATATGTAACACATAAATACCTGTTGTACAATGTTCTTCCTCCAGAACCACCAGCGGGTTTTTTTTTTCGGCATCTTCTGTTTCACCCAGGCATCCTCAGCTGCCTGCATCACACAACAAACACAACACTCATGTGTAATATGTGATATAAGACTTCTACTGAGTTTAAGAGCTGTAAAAATGTTTGCATAATGAGTACTGATGTCAAACCTTGGGCAGGGTTTTCTGAAAAGCCTGCATACAGAGAACAAGTGGAGCAGCCAGAGTCCAATTATAGTATCTGAGGGAATAACCAGAAAGCTTGGAGGCCACAGGTATACTTCTAATCTTAAATATATAATGAAATAATTCCAACTATAAATGTTTAATTGTTAACTGACCTGTTGTCAATTCTTACAACCAGGTTTGGGTTGTCAATGATGCCTGGGTTGTCAACAAACTGCTGGTAGGTGACTATATGTTTAAAAAACTTCTCTGTAATATAATAACATAGTTTCAATCTGTAAAAATGTGAACTGCAAAACACATGGCATAGCACAATTATTCATACACCCTGTGAGAAGAGAAACGTCTGCATCTGGACTTTATGCCTCTGTTTTAATAGACATGAAGTCACACACAGATGTGGCTTTGTGCATGTTACAGTTGTCACCCTGAAATGTGGGAAAATTCGGTTTTGCATTCTTCTTTGACATATAAATTAAAAAAGCCGGCATCAAAATGACATACATCCACCCTATGAGCAACTTATTTAAACAGTACAATTAGGCACTGCTTTACATGAATGAATCAGATGTTTTTTCATCCTTAATGTAATGCAGATGTTCTTACAGGTCTAAAGTTATTTCGACTTGCACAGTAAAATACTATCATTGTATTTAATAATAAAAAAAAAAAGACTGTGCAACTAACTGTTTATTAAAAATAAATAAGTCATTTGTAATTTTGGGTCAACAAGTTTACTCACTTTGAACAATTTAGCACAAATCAAACACCTTTATTTCAGCATTAAGGATGCACAGTTTGTCAGGTTCTGGAACATGCTTGGGCAAATCTGGGTGCATCTGAGTGAAGCTTCAACGGTTATGATTCTTACTTTTATACTGATTCTTGTGCTTAGCACACTTATATGGCGAGTATAAAATGTACCTTTCCACAAACCATTTTGCTATTTTGTTATAATTCAACTTTCAACATAGACTTATTAGGAAAAAATATATTTTCTAAAGCAAGGACAGCCAGCTAAATATTGGTGCCATTACCACAATGTGTTGAAATCTCCCACGTTTGAAATGATTTTCATTAATGAAATATTGTACGAAATGCATGTGTACCCTTATTAACATAATCACTGTCTCCAATGCCTCCGCAGAGAGACAGCGATACAGGTGGCAGCTCCAGTGTGGAGTCAGACAGACATTCTGTCCCGCTGTCTGCCGCTGCGCTGCCCACTGACTGAGGAGAACCAGATCGAATACACCCTTGCTGCCACTGCTCCGATGACTCACTACACACACATATACAAAACTATTTGTACACACCTATAAATATAGGCAAACTGTTTTTAATGTCATAGAAAACCCAAATACAATAATTTCACAGCAATGCTGAAAGAAGTGTACCTTCTGGGGAAGTAGCGAGCTGCAACATGTGGCTCTAGTGTTGTGAGGTCATCCAGGTAGATATCTTCTGGACCTTGATGCTGACTCCTTTTTCTCACTACTTTATTACACACAGATGCATATTAACTGTACAAACAAACAAACCCACATGGATGTGTCTATAGTATATGCAGAAGAGTTTGTAGACACCGGACTATCACACAGATATATTAAAGTTTAATAATTTCCCTTCTTTGGTACTAAAAAGCTAAAATCTGTCTACTATACACAGAATAAACTCCATGAAGATGTCTCCTCCTCAAGATACACCTGTGCCTGACCTTACTAATGCTCTTGTGGCTAAATTAGCACATCACAACATCCCTGTTCTTGCAGAATGGAGCTCGTTTTTATGAATAAACGAGATCTCTAGATATCTGAGATGTAATAAACTACACACGATGTCCACACACATTTGCAGGCAAATATGAAAGGGAATATTTTTATTGAATAAGCATCCATATTCGAAATGGAGCAGTGATCAGTAATATATTTATTCTATAAAAATGTGTTTGGTGTGTGTGTGTATTGTACCATACTGTAACCAATTTTACCTTTCCTTTTGCAGCTTGGATCTGTTTTGTCACCCAAGGGATGAACAGCAGCAGTCTGAAGCACACAAACAGGAAGCAGGCCTCCCCCAAGTGAATTAACAGAATCATGGTTTGACCCTGAGGAATCAGACTTTAAGGTACATTGTTCAGACGTGGGCGTGTTTTGGTCCCGTCTACATGTCTGACACACTATGTGTTGCACATGAGTTTGTGAATTGCAGGTACAAGACTCGTTTACTTGTGTTTGTGGATCACAGTTAGGTTCAGCGTGATTCTCTGATCTATCTGGAAAAGGTGTTTGTTTAGGTATTTTAACGTCTGCTTGGCTTATTGTGGATTGTGGCTGAGGTTCTTGTTTGGTGGTGGGTGGTTCAGGCTGAGGTTTGATGATTGCTTGGACAGATTCTCCTCTGTGCTCTATTTCTGTTGCCCAGGCTTTTATGTTGTCGATGACCCGAAAGTGAGTACTGTCATTTGGCGTAATGCTGACTGTCTTCAAAGACTCCATCCATTCTCTACTACTTGACTAAATGCCATTGTGAAGGAACAAGAAAAATAAAATGAATTACTTAGACACAAATGTAAAAAAAACACTTCACACATTAACCATTTCCCCTTACACCTATATTATGCTAAAATCTCATACTAATATCAGAATCAGAATACAAAGTCTTTAGTCTTAAGTATTCTTACACAGATTTGTTACACAGTAAGTCACAAGATACATAAGTGAAACTAAAAACTCTGGATTTTTGTGCAATTATTACTTTATGTTTAACTGTTCATGAGTGTGATGGCATACAGGAACATGCTTTTCTGCAATTTATACTGTACACTAACTGTTCACATGCAACTACATCCAAAAAATACAGCATGCCATGTTACACCCAGTGACATCATATGGAATCAGAGTTACACCCAGATGTATAATAAAAGCTTCTGACAGAAATAATGTACCAGTAATGTATTCAGACTATAAGTAGAAAAAAAGTAGACAAAACTAATCCACTAGACATCCTAGATTGATATGTCTATAAAGAGAACATGCTGACTGATTCGCCAGATTCACTGAATTTGTACCTTGGTGGTTTCTGGAAGTTCTCCCCAAGTCCACTGCATATGGTTGTCATGGTGGTTGACATTGTTGGATGACCTTATTGCCAGTTCTGAATCACTCTTTGGAGAGCTGGGCTCTGAAACACTCCTACTGAAACAATATGCAATACATTTGTGTTTGTATATAGGTTTTTTCAGTGAGCATGTAAATGTTTTTACTAGATTGGATTCTGAGGATAATATAACAAACCTTGATATGAATGCATTAAAACATGCTTAAAGCAACAGCATGTCCTATTGAGGACACAAGACTGTGTCTTCAGAGCAGGTGACAAAGTGGTCCTAATAACAGCAATGTCCTGGGCTATCAGAGAGGCAAAGCATGCATAAGCACAGAAAATCCACAACCACTTCAAGTACAGAGGTGACACGGGGCGCATGCGGCATGATATTCAAGCCATCACCAATTACAGGACAACATCCCCTGCCTGTGACAGTCATGGCTCCCTTCCAGATGATCTGAACAGCTTCTACGCTCGGTTTGAAGAGCAAAAGAGCACCCCTCCTCCCAACGACCAGATGCTGTGTAGGGAAAGCTCTAAACAGACACAACCCACAGAAAGCTGCTGGAACAGACAACATTCCTGGCAAAGTGCGCAAAGGATGTGCAGACCAACTGTTCCTACCAACATCTACCTCTCTCCGAGCAGTGCTATCGTTCCAACGTGCTGGAAGGCAACAAACAATGTCACCATGCCAAAGAAGACTTCAGTGTCATGCCTCAATAACTACCGAGTCATCACACTTACACACATCATCATGAAGTTCTTCGAGATGCTAGTCAGGAGGTACATCAAGACCCTGCCGCCCTTCTCACTGGAGCTGCTGCAGTTCGCATATCAACCCAATGCATATCAACCAAAACTACTGTTTGATTTCACTGTATACTGTACTGTACATGGATGAAATGACACTCACAGCAAATTAACTTAACTTGATATATAAGAACAAAAATCATTTTTCACATTTAGAACTTTCTCTGCTTGTTATGACGAAGATCTACTGAAATTATAATGAAGAAAGTAGACAAATATATATAGAGAGAGGCTCATGTCAAAGTATTGATACAGCATAACTGGTTCTGTTGTTAAAACCAAAACACTGAAGATGTTTGGGTTTAAGATCAGGAGATGATGAAAAATTTAGTTTCCTGATAAATAATAGGTCTGAGTGCATTTCCCTCTCTTCTTCTCTCTTTTAGCTTCAGAATGGCTTGGTTTTCTCCCATAAAAAACTCTCTGGTCTTTATGTTGGTTTATCCATTAGATTTATAAATGTTTTTGTCACAGGCAAAACCCTGGGCTCAAACCAAGAATACACATTATTAAATACGTTGTTATATGATTTATCGCTTATTTTTTTATTACTGAAACACATCTAGATATGTAAATAGGTAAATATCAAGAAATAAATTCTGATCTGTTGTGTGATATTCATTCTTTTTTATCACAAACCAAACTGTCCTTTTGACAAAACTACAGTATGGCCTTGACATTCCAATACCTTCAGAGGGGACTGTATGCAAGGTTAGAGCACCACCTTGTGGAGACTCTTCCATATGCTAAATTTCAGTAAAGGCAGTGAGGGAGTATGGAAGGGTGTGTGTGAGGAAGCTAGTTAGTTAGTTACAAGGCTAGTGTGTGTGTGTGTGTGTGTGTGTGTGTGTGTGTGTGTGTGTGTGTGTGTGTGTGTGTGTGTGTGTGTGTGTGTGTGTGTGTGTATACCTGTCTGGAGCCCAATCACCATCAGACAGTGGGTAGTTATCAATGTAGTGAGAAGTAAGTTGCTGTCTGAGTTCAGCTGAATCCCTGATTGATGGCATCCTGCACGCACAAAAGCACAGCTAAGTTTTTGTTTAACAGTATTAACTATAACAGGATAATGTAATACAATATATATTTTTGGCTAACACATGTCCTATGTCCCTGGAATACGTCTACCTGTCTGATTTAATACCGTGCTCAGCATATGATTGTTATTAATAATAATTATTATTCTAATTATTATAACTCAACTCTGCCTGTTCTCTCCTCTGCTCAGTTGTTTTGTGTTTTCGCTTTCTTCTTTTCTTCTTTTTCATCATAGCACCCCCTCCATCCTCTATTACTCCTGTCTCATAGCATGATTCACACATGTGAGAGTCATGGCTCCAGAATACTGGTTCCTCAGTTGGGATCGGTGATGTAACCAGATGGTCAGGGACCAATTCCTGTAGTTACAAAACCATAAAACTATTTTCATTTGTTAAATGAATTTAAAGATTAATTTCAATTATAAGATGCTAAAAGCAAAAAATAAATAAAAAAAACTTAAGCCATATGATTATTGTGCAAAATAAAGACTACACTTGTTAGTCGAATTGCCCTGAAAATGACATTGACAATTTTTCTGGTAGTTGTGGCTATAGAATACCGTATTTTTCGGACTATAAGCCGCTACTTTTTCCCCACGTTTTGAACCCCGCGGCTTAAACAACGAAGCGGCTTATTGATGAATTTTTCCTGGGTTTTTCCCGGTTTCACAAACTTCAAGCCAAAAAACTGAAGCCCATAACATTAGACCAATGAAATTTCCGAACGGAAACTGGGAAAAACGCACCTCGCCCGTGTTCTGAGCTGCACGGCATCGGGAGAAAAAACGTTTTTTTTAAATGCACGAGGATGCCAAAGATAAACTCCTGAGAGAATTACAGTAGTTGTGAAAGGAAGGAGGAAGACAGTGAACAATGACTTTCTTGGTAGGCTACTGTTTAGATACAAGCCGTTGTAACGCGTTGAGTCTGGGTGAAGGGAGAGCTCGCTAACTCCAGTTGCAACAGAAATCATGTAAGCACAGACAGGTTTCCAAAACTCGTGCTTTTTTATTATTCTTGGCAACAGCGTTACGGGTTAGTCAAAGAAACTTAGAAATGAGCATCAGAAAATAATAAGGACATATTCCTCGGCCTCTACACATGCGGTAATAGCGGAAAAATACGGCTCCAGGCTTTTCCCAAAATGCCGCTCTGCTCCTAAAGGAAGCGCAACATATTTCACCCGTTACACCGTGTAACAGTCACTGTCTTTCGTTAAAGCCTGTGTAAAGTTCATTAGTTCATTAGTTTTGTGCGGCTTATAGACAGGTGCGGCTTATTTATGTTCAAAATAAAAATCTTTGTCAAATTCAGTGGGTGCGGCTTATATATGTGTGCGCTTAATAGTCCGGACATTACGGTATATAGATGCTTATTGCTTTACCAGCTAGTTATCTCACTCACTTTTACATATCTAAAACATTTGCTTGGGTCCTTTACAATACACAGACTTTGTAAGCTGGCTTACATCAGTGTCCTGGGTCTCCTGGACGAAGAAAGCCTCCCCGTTATCACCCAGTTTCATATGCAGATTTACTGGAGACCCATTAACCTCAATGTCAATCTGTAGATTAAGAGGAAATAAACAGTCTAAAGGAAAATACAGTGACAAGGAAACATCTATTATATATCCTAAACATAACTCATCATTGCATATGTATGTTAGGCTGAAATAGTTAGAGCTCTCTTACAGTGTAGCCTCATACCGACATTTTTATTTCATGTTCGCAATTTTATCTAAAAAGTTTAAGCTAATTGCTTTTATTTAATTATAGCAATATCACATTAAATAACATATAATCACTCTAAATAATATTAGCCACTATAAAATGTAATGACAGGTGGAAGAAAGCCAGAGGAAACACACTCACCTGGGGACCCTGGAGCTGTCAACACTGTCTGCTGTACCACAGTGCTTCCCTAGGTTCCACTGTGCTATTTTTAATTAAGCAAATTATTGAAGTTTGGAGAACTTTATTTACAGCGTGTACACTATAGCCACGTTTACATGTACACCTTTCTGTCATTCCGATTAAAATCATTCCGAATTGAAAGATTCAGTGGACTGTTTACGAGACGTTAGCTGAAATAAAGTGTTGCTCTTAAACAAGCAACAGCATGAATTTGTAGGCATACTTCTGCTGGAAGTTATGACAAGGCACGTGCTAGAAGCTGAGCTTTTTGGTGGCTGTGCATCTCTAAGGAGCATCTCAATAAAAAGCAGCAAAGCAGAAGCGTGTGGATGAGGGTCTGTAGTAAGGACTGGTGGGAGGGATTGTATTGCTGGGATTTAGTAACCTGGACTGGAAACTAAACGTTTGTTCGGATTTATGGCCCTAGAAGAAGAGACCATCAGAAATCCAATTCCCCTGTTTATGCGTGTCACGGTTGTTTCATACAAACTCGAAAGCTGTGCTGAATAATGTGTCATGGCAAATCAATTCGGTGTTCACAAGAGCACAGTAAAAGATTTGTGTATATCCTCTGCAAGGGAATGATGAATTGGCTGATATGAGATCTGATACAGATGCCAGGTTAAGAGGAGGCATTTGAATTTGAATTTTGTCTCTCAAGTAAGGGTTTAAAAAATAAATCGGTTTACGCGTTTACATAGCATACATTTTATTTTGTTTGGTTTATAGAAAGGTTTATCCCACCCCTTTCAAACCAAATAACGATTACATTAGTTTTGGGCATTCTTTTTCTTATTGAGGTGTTTCTATGAAGCATTTTCAATTGGATTGGACTTAAACCGAGTGCTCCATGTGAACGCACCTTATGCTAAATGGAGAATCTGTTTACCATTAGAACAATACAGACACTTTAGTGTAAAACTGACCTCTTAAACCTATTAGACTATATCCCATTAAATAAAATAAATAGATAATATATTATGTGGATAAAAATGTTTTTGTTGAAACCAAACTAACCCTCTATTTACAAAAAGGTCCTCAATCAATATGAGCTATTATACATGCACAATGAATCTTATATATTTGCTGTGACTAAAACAAACATGAATAGTTCATAAATGGATGTTGTTTCATCATGCCGTTGCAATCCACTCACCACTTTCTCTCTGGAGTGCAGAACTCCCAGCTTGCCAAAGCGGACATGGAATGGTGAGCACTGGAAAGATCCATCAAGCTGCTTCACAACCACCACATCGATACAGCCTGAAAGAGTAGCCTGATTTAGGCCTTTATACAGCTTCCTGACTGTCCCCAACAACTGACCTACATAGTTCATTCTGACCACCTGAAAAACAGAGCAGAAAAGAGCCAGAGAGACGTTGGATCATTGGAACAAGTAAAGCAGAAGCTACTCAATGCAAATTTCTGCTTGCATATTTGTTAGTAAAATGTTTTCCCCTCCAAGTCATGACAGATCCATGAACGCACACCATTCAGCTGTAAAAGGCTCATGAAATATCCTTTGTGAAGTATAAATTAACTAAAGCGCTCAGATTATTATCTCTCATAAACAAACCAGGGTTTGAGTTATAAAACCAAAACAATTTGAAAACAAATAGAACTTAAATGTTGTCTGTTGAACTGTTTTAGAATATTGTGTGGACTATTTTAATCCTGGCGGAGTGTAGATTGGCGTATAATAAAATGCAAAATAGTGTAATTGCTACAGTTGCTCAAATGCCCAAAAGTGTAATGAACTAATCCCTAATCTCTGAACAGTGGAGATGACTTTGACACATGTGCATATGTGTTTTGTGTATGTCAGTACTCACAACACAACCTTATGCCCTATGAGTCTTAAATAAAGTAAATAGACATTAACATGCCAGAAGTGCAAGGAGCAAGAAAATACATTTCATCACAAACACTAAAGTTAAAACTTAAACAAATTCTAAAACGCTAAAAAAATCCCCTGAAATCTACTGAGTAGAGACCATAACTCACCTTCTTGTTTTCATGAGAAGTGAAACTAACTATTACTAAAACTCCAAATCTTTTACGCCCACATCCTTTCTCCTTCAATGAAATGGCTTTCTTGTTGGACGAATTTCATTTGCTTTTGTATTGAAAAGTGAATTTTCTATCTGAGATTCTACAAACAGTTTGGAGTGTTGAAGTCAAGGAGTCAATAATAGTGAATGCTCTGACCAAGCCATATATGTTGCCCACACACTCTTATTAGCAGAAAGACATCTTGTTGTCTTGACCAGTTGATATCAGTAATCCACCACATTTTGATTGTATTAATTTAAATACACACTATACATTAGTGGCATTTGCATGCCAGATGTGCACGTCTGGCATGTTTACACAGACATGTACAGAAAAGGCCTTGTGCACTAACCACATCCTGTCTCTGTCTGCAGTGTTGTGTGAACTTGTAATGGATTTTACGTAGTATACTTTGTGTACTTTTTAAGACCTATGTAAGGCATTTAAGACCTGACATGCAGCTATAAATTAAAATTCACACTAAGTAGAAAGGCTGAAATTGACAGAAGTGTCATTTCTGTGAAGATTAATTGGGTGACCTTGGGCTTATAAGCCCTTCAGCATCAGGTGAGCGAGTGGAAACCTCTCAAGAGCATTAGACTGTTTATCCAGATTAAGCAGACCCCCCTCCCCCCTCTCTCTCGCTCTCTCTCTCTCTCTCTCTTTCTCTTTCTCTATTTATCTTGCAGATCATATGTTGTTCCAGAGGAAAGAATCTAATCTTCCACATATGATGCTTACCAGTCATATTATAGTTTAGTTTATAATAATGTACAATTCTAAAATGACGACCAACATTATTAGAATAATATAATATGATCTTTACAATAATAACTGGTTTATTTTTTCACAAACTACTAAAATCACAATCTATTCACAAGAACGCTCTTGAATTTCATCTCACCTGGTTTTCCAACTTGTTGCACACCTTCCTCCTGTACTCCTGTAGCCTCCTCAGGGTTCTTTCATTTACATTCTTCTTTTTTTTTTGTAAGAAAAACCTGTCACTGAGAGTCTGTTTAGCTCCTGTGCTCTGTGTCAGAGCTTTCACACTACTCTGACTGTAAAGCATGTGACTCAACCTTGAGGCTAAGTACCACACCGCATACTACTGTACTGAAGAGTGTGCTGGGTGCCACAGAGGCCACGGTAGCGCCCTGCTCTGCTCAGTACTGAAGTACCGAAGTGTGGGTGCGGATTGGGAATAAAGAGCTGTGCGATCACGCGACTATCAGGTGTGTGTGTGTGTATTTATTACATTTGTGTCTGCACATTGCTCATATTCTTATAAGTATTACCATTTTGATTGGAAATATTGACATTTGTTTGTGCAAAGGAGCTTTTGATTAATTTATTATGTTTTTTTAGCTTTTGATTAATTTATTATTTACATCCCACCAATATCAACCATCTGAGAACCTGAGAACCTTCTCTGAATCACAAGTAATAACATCATGAATGCATCTAAACACGTACAGTATAAAATCCAACAAATATCAACAATGTGAGAAAAATCCTTCCCTGAAATCCCCATAATAAAATCATAAACTAAATTTGTTCTAAATAAGGAAAAAATATTTTCAGGATAAAAAACAACAATGTGGTTTGTATAAGTTTCCACTCTGGTTAGTATGGTTTAATATAGTGATCAGGAGTATAGTGGTATATTGAATAACCTGGAGGTAACTCTGGACTGAACTTGAGTACTTTTTTTTTTAAATAAGTGCGTAAATTGCATTCAGTTAGAATCTTTCTAAACCATTTATAAACCATTATTCCATTACATCGGTGTGCTCTAGACCAGAGGTGGCAAAAGTACACACATCCTTTACTTAAGTAGAAGTACAGATACTCATGTTTTAAAATACTCGGGTAAAAGTTGAAGTACTGATTAAACTTTTTTACTCAAGTGAAAGTAAAGAAGTCTTGGCTCTGACATGTACTTAAGTAAAAAAGTAGTTATTACTTCCACCTGTTTTAGCTGTTAACTGGACCTCACCTCATTAATAGATAGATAGATAGATGGATGGATGGATGGATGGATGGATGGATGGATGGATGGATGGATGGATGGATGGATGGATAGATAGATAGATAGATAGATAGATAGATAGATAGATAGATAGATAGATAGATAGATAGATAGATAGATGGATGGATGGATGGATGGATGGCTGGATGTGATAGCCTAGTGGGTTAATGTCAGTATCCCCACAAGGATGAGTTTGAGAGTTTGATTCCTGGTTGCTGTGTTGGTAAATAAAACTTCTGGACCTTGTCCACTCTGAAAACATTTTAATTCTGTCCTTTCTGTGTTGGATTAATTTCTTGATTTCCTGGTCTTTAATAAAAGATAACTCCACCAAAAAAAGCACTTCTGTGGTAGCTCAGTGGGTTAAGGCTTGTGCCTGAACATGGTCCTTAATATAGTCCACGCTGGTGATAAGGTTTCAAAGCCAGTCCTACATGCCTTCTTTCTTACTGCGCTGGCATGAAACAAAGTATGAACACTCCAAAAACCACACATGCTTTTCAGCAGTGGTCGCTCAGTGGTTTAAGGCTTGTGCCTCATCTAAACATGCTTTCCATTCTTATCTCTTCCATGGTTGAGTGGGTTACGGCCGGTACCTCGCTGATGGTGAGGATCAGGGTTTGAATCCTGCTTTCTGCTAGTTGCGATGTAGGTTATGTTCCTGCTTCCTAAATCTTTCTTCAGCTTTATATTCTTGTGTTGATGGTTTAAAGGTATATAGACCTGCTCTAAACAACCTTCCTGGCCTGTCTTCCCTGATGGTTCAGTGGGTTAAACCAAGTTTCTTGCTTTTGGTGGAGTTCAGGGTTCGAACCCTGCTTTCTGTCTGCCAGTCACGATCAGGATTCACTTCCTACATCTTTCTTTAGCGATATAATTTAGTTTTTAATTGGTTGAAAAGAAAGATAGACCTGCTCTAATCAAGCTTCCTAGTCTGTCCTTGCCAATGGTTCAATGGGTTAAGGTTGGTATCTTGCTGGTGGTGGGGTTACGGGTTCGAATCCTGCTTTCTGTCTGCCAGTCACGATAAGGATTCGCTCCCTACATCTTTCTTTACCGTTAAATTCTTGTGTTGATGGTTTGAAAAGAATGATAGACCTGCTCTAATCAAGATTCCTATCCTGTTTTTTCCTGATGGCTTAGTGGGTTAAGGCTGGTATTTTGCTAATGTTGGTGGTCAGGGTTCAAACCTGGCTTTCTGTCTGCTAGTCATGAGGTAGGTTAAATTCCTGATTCCTACATCTTCATATTCTTGTTTTGATGGGTTAAAAAGAAAGATAGACCTGCTCTAAACAAGCTTCCCAGCTTGTCCTTCCTGATGGTTCAGTGGGTTAATGCTGGTGCCTTGCTAATGGTGTTCGAACCCTGCTAGTCACGTCATGGTTTTGCTTCCTATGTCTGTCTTTAGCATTATATTCGTGTGTTGTTGGTTTGAAAGAAAAGATAGACCTGCTCTAAACAATCATCACAGCCAGTCCTTCCCGATGGTTCAGTGGGTTAAGACTGGTATTTTGCTGTTGGTGGGGTTCAGGGTTCGAATCCTGTTTCTGAATTGCTTGCTTTGAAGCCTGAAACAAATGATAAACCCCCCAAAAAAAGCAGGTGTGTTGTGGGACTTGATGGCTTTGTGATAAAAGCCTTGCCTCTGAGCTCAGAGGTTGCTGGTTCGAATCTGGCTTGTCCCCACACTGGGTAAGCTGTGTGGAATGTAATGTCTGGTGGGCAATGAGGTAGTTGACCCTAAACAAAGGCTGTGATTACTGGCTGCTTCACAGCCTCAGAAAAAGTGAGGGTGATAGGTTTTTGGCAGAAATTTTCCCTATATATGCAAAACTAAGTCGATAGTTTTTCAAATGTTTTTGCTTCATAACCCCCTGTTTTCAGCTACTCAGACACCGGGGGCAGATGCCCGGATATTGCCCCCCTGCTTCAGGATACGCCTCGAAACCACATCCAACCTTCCACACAGCTATTTCTGACACCTTCCTTACTACGGCCACCGGAACCTTCCGCACTCTTAACTTTGAGCCCTGGCCGGGGTTTGAACCGGCAACCTCTCAACCCAGAGGTAAAGCTCTTCCAATTGAGCCACAGGATCTCTTGCAAGAACCTGATTTTTAGGACCTTTTTTGGTTCTTTTTAAAAACTTTTTAAACAATTTAAAGGAAAGCTAAGGGGTAGGAATCGAACCGGGTGAGTCAGATAGCAGCGACCACTTCACTGACCATTACACCAACACAGGAGAGGCAAACAAGCCTTCACTTATTGGACTCTTGGCTTTTCTATAGTTAGGAGACCTGTGTTTTCTCTTAGATCATGATGGTAGAGGGTCAAAACTTCTCCTTCCTGTACATTCTCTCAGTAACTCGAAGTCTATGAGAAGTGACTCAGGTACAAGAACCACATCTCCAACACCTGCACCACTGATATACCATGATTTGCCAGCAACCAATTTTAATGATCTTTCATTGTTCTGTTTTTAAAAACTTCTTATAATGTTCAATATGAAACTAGAGGTAAGAATCGAACCAGGGAAGTCTTTCATCATAGATCACTAATGGCATTACTTCAAAACTCAAAACTTTGTTAGACATGTAAATAAGCAGGAAAGACAGAGACAAAGACAAAGAGACACAGACACAGCTTTAGAAAGAGTGAGAAACAAATAGAGAGACAGCAAGAGAGACACATATACAGTGAGACAGAGACATTTACTAAAAGAGACACAGAGACAATTAGATAGAGAAAATAGAGAGACAAAGATAGCGAGATATAGCCAATTCCTGTTGGAAGTGTTTATCCTGAGTGACTCTTAATGATCTCATTTACTAAATGAGCAGTAGTGAGTTAAAGGCTTGCTCAGGTGCCCAAAACTGGCAGCTTGGAGGTGTTAAACATGTATCATATGTACAGCATGTGATTAAATATAAAGGCTATATCAGTGCAGAGACGTGTGGACATCATTTAACACCTCCAATATATAAACTTATGGACATTTTACAGATTTAAATGATGTATTGTTTTATCTGTACAATCAATAAACAATAAAGACAGTAATTTAAGTTTGTGTCGCCATTATGAGGGAAAAACCCACAAAACGCCACCCAGAGGGTAAATTGTGAGAATCATGGCGGATTTTGGTGTTTGATTTGAGACTCAGAAATAAAACAAAAGTTTACTGATTAAAAATATTTTTATCTGAAGTTAATTTATTTATTTTATATCTTTTAATTTTGACAGCCAAATATATATATATATATATATATATATATATATATATATATATATATATATATATATATATATATATATATATTAATGCAAAACTAATTAAAAATGTTGTTACCTAATGAATATGTCCAGGCTGAAGATCCACATATAGAACACAAGCAGAGAAAAGATGATGATGATCAGGAATGTGTCTGTTCTCAGTCATGTTTACATCACTGACTCCCTCTGTCTCATCCACATTAACCCCAAACTTCTTACTGCCTTCTGTGGTGAGTGAGAGTCAGGACTTTATACACCAGTGGATTGAAAAAGACGCGCAATGACAGGAAATCGGTTGTTCGGCTGAAATCGGCACGCAGTGAAAATAAAAATAATATTTCACCAAATCAATGGATTAAAACTAAAGTAGCGAGTCTGTTTTGAAAATGTAAGAAGTAAAAAGTACAGATATTTGTGTAAAAATGTAATGAGTAAAAGTAAAAAGTTGTCTGAAAAATAAATAGTGGAGTAAAGTACTGATACCGAAAAAATCTACTTAAGTACAGTAACAAAGTATTTGTACTTCGTTACTTCCCACCTCTGCTCTAGACTATTAAACCGAATGGTAGTAAGTGTGTTAAAACAATGTTCAATATCAGCAAAAAGTGGATACTGATAATGGGATAAGCACAGATCAGGCAAAACATTTTTCATAAAAAGCTGGCAACATCTTATATACTGTAGCAGAACATTAGACGGTTTTTTTAATGTTCTTAAAAAAACAACAAAAAAACCCTCTGTGCCACAAAACAAAAATTATTTAGCATTTTCCTATATATTTCAAATGATGTGGCTGTGTCTCCTATTACTGTCTCCTTCATTTTTTGTTCTAATTTGGACAGATGTTCTATCATATAGTTTATGTGCACATAGTCTTCCTTACCACTAATCTGCCACATTTATACAAAACACACATTTATACAGTCCATACTTAAACAAAATGCCATAACCGCTTAAAACACACATGATGTGCAGTAGTTAACTTTTTATTTACCCAAAAATGTACAAGTATCTGTCACATCAATTCTTCACCTTTATTTCAAAGCAGAAAAATTTAAATTAATCATCAATCATTTATTTTAACATTCACTCAAGACAAAGAATTTACTCCATCAATCATATTGTTTATTTAGTAAACTAATAATCAGTGAATGTAGTGAAATGTATTTGTAATGTAAATGCATTTCAGAAATTTCCCCACTGTGGGACGAATAAAGGTATAAAGGTATATCTTTGGAAGAGATTCTGTAGAGTGTCCTTTAACACCATTCGAGCACACGAAAAGTAGTTAAATAATAGTTATTTTTCTTTCAATCAGATTAAATATGTTGGTTATGATTGCGATATAATGAATGTCTGAATATCCTTTACTCTATTTTACCCACTCCTTAACTAACTCACATCCATCTGCTGATGCCTCAGGTTGTGAATCAGGGAAAGGCATCGTTTCTGTTCCAGGTGTAACAGGTGTCGTTGTGGGGGTAGACTCATGTGACTCCGCCTCTCCAATAGGGAGTTTCAGAATAACAGAGTCTGGATAAAAGAGCACTGGTAAAACATCTGCACTGTGACAGGTTTGTATGTGTTTGTCACTCATCTATAGAACATATTGTACATCCAGACTGTGGACATAATTATGCTTTTTGACGTCTTACCTTTCCTTTTCATAACTTTCTTTTTCTCCCTTTTTTTTTCATCTGTTGCCTTTTTCTTGGTTTTCTCCTCTGATAGGGTAGTTGATGTTGGAGAGTCAGGTGTTGTCGAAGCAGGCTTTAGAGTTGGTGGAGTACATGCGGTTCGATTTGATTGGTTTGGTGTTGGAGGTTTTGATAAACAGACTGTGGCTCCAGTCACCACTTTGCCATGTTCATCAGTCAGGTATGAAACCACACCCTGATCACCCATGTTCTCTGTGATTTCCAACTGGTGACGTGAGGAGACAAGTTAGTAACATAGAAATACACTTGTATCGGGCCTTGTTTATCAGTCTTTCAGTAACGTTGTGTATGAATGTTTGGGTAAGCCAAGTACAACTAAAAAGTTTCCAAAAAAGTTTCAGAAACTCAAATTTCTTTTATCTTCTATTTATATCATAACATTTCCTGTATGTTGTTATAATTTGACATTTTATTGATTTGCCTTTAATTTATGACATTATGTTGTTTTTCACAAAATGTTCTTGAAGGTATCTTCTTGAAGGTGTCCCTGACCTAGCATGAGGAAATATTTTTGAAAGAGGCTCCAAAGCTCTTCTGTAAGTCACTTCGGATAAAAGTGTCTATTAAATCCTCATGATTTAAATTACCTAAATGTATTCACATTCTTTTTATTTTTTTGCATGTGCACCCAATTTACATGTCAATCTTTTCATTTCCCGTTTGATAAATGAGGCCCAGTGTTTAATTCTACACTTTCAGTACATCACATGTGCTAACAATTTACAAAATTTTCTAGATTTGGGTGTCAAAAATGCAAGCTTTAATAATGCTTGATTTTGAGCTGAGTATTTATTCAATGTCTTGAAATGGAAACAGATATCCTACTGTCCTCCGTGCATACGGAAACAGTTTGTTCAGTCAAACACATGATGATACTGATTTTCTGATCATCTTATCTGAATATAAGCTGCACTGAATACTGTTTGTAATACTGTTACCTTCCCCTAATGACAAATCACATAATCAGTCACATTCAGGACAAAATGTCTGAGTTTATCTAAAGCCTGAAAAGCTTCCTGGGTCTGATAAATGCAAAAAAGCATCCATTATTGCATCACCTTCCAATCACCACCATTGACTGAATAATGTGTATTGCAATCTAAATAATTGCTACTGATTTAATTTTATTGACACTTCTCATTTTCTTGGTGAAATCAGATATGAAGTAGTAGCTCAGTTGGACTTTTGATCGCAAGGCCTTAATTCAATTCAATTTTTGGCTCTGAAACAAAGCCATTAACCAGACCTTAAATCAATAAGAGCTGCTGAGAGGGAAATCAAGGACAACTCAACTATTACCACTAGGAAGCAGCTTAAAGCAATACAAGTTACTAAAGAATCTATCACATTCAAAAAAAGGAAAATCAAACTTGAACTTTTCAATATTACATCTTTAAAACACGATGTGCTCTATTTGTAGGAGAATCCAGTCATTTGAATGTAATAAAAGTAATTTGAGTTAGGAAGTTAATCATTTGATTTGGGCTCAAACTGATTTTTATCATCATACATTAATCAACTCTGCTGATTCATGCTATAATGAAGCATGATTTTAAAATCTCTTGATGCATTCCAAATCAATTTTGGTCCAAAACTGCATACCTTCTAAGACATGCTCTCAGCAGTATTTCGTGAACTTCAAGCACAGCATTTTAAGCCCTGTCCCACTCTGGCTTAGTTTAGTATTGATTAAATATTTATATTAAATAATTTAAACAAGTTAAATAAGTTTGAACATTATTTTAAGAATTAGGTGTCTCAGCTCATTAAATGCAGATTTTCTTAAGATAGCTGTAACATGTCAGTATGATAAATCCATCAAAACCAGGTTGTTTTTTTTGCTTACCTTAATCCTGTTGAATTATAGATCCTTGATAATTCACATGAGAAAAATACAGTGGGTGTTCTTGTGAAAGTATAGTAGAGTGGTTTCACTCTTGCATCTTTTTATAAAAATTTTTATCATGTACATATAGCAGAAATTTTGCTCTTTCATGCAAAAAAAGGTCCACTATGTTTTTCTGTCCAATTTATGTCATCATTATTTAAGACGCAGTACTAGTTTATGATACGTTTTGTGAATGAAAGACACGAGTTTCCTATTATTCTTGTGTCATTTCTCAAATTTCATTTCAATTTGCAAATATATATATATACTTTTACTCAAGTAGATGTGTGTAATGCTTCTTTTAGTAGTTAAGTAGTTTTGCTCACATATTTAAGTGGCATTTTACAGTAAAAATGTATTAATATGATGGTTCTAAAGAAAGATAAGGAAAGAAAACGCTGTGAAGTGGCTAATCCAGAGATGCCCAAAATAGACCCATGTCTTATATGAGACGTGGTAAATATGGGAAAAATGTCATTGCCACAGATCTTCATTTCTAATTTAACATAATATCTTGTTTTTTTATTTTAAGCTGCAAATTAAATGTAGAAAATAGAAATGAATGTGACCTTTTTTTTAATTGTATATGCATACTTCCAGTGCAGGTACAGTATGTTTTGTGACACTCTGCAAACAGCTAATTATGGAGACACTGAGGCAGTGGCACACAGTCAATAGGAAATTGTCTGCTGTTTTAAAAGAATACAATATTTGCTGCTGTTTTGAAAAAAGAAAAAGGTTTGGGCATCTCTGAGCTAAACCTTTACCCCACACACAATTAGATTCGGTATTTAGCCAAATTATTGTCTCATTTCTGAATTTAACATTTGCTTATTTTGTGTATTTCCGTGTGTGTGTGTGTGTGTGTGTGTGTGTGTTGTATAGAATATTTATAGACTGTATAGATAGTTGATGAAGCTCTGCTCACGTATCCACAGAAACCCCTTCCACAGCAGGTGCAGGAGCATGAATAAGGGAATCAGAGTGAGGTAGAGGAGTAGAGAAGTGGAGGAGAACAAAGTGAATGAGAGACACGGGAGGGAAGTGAAGGAATATGTACTTTGTTTATTGGGAACAGGACAGCGACGTCATCATCTTAGAGTGACACAAGAAGTGGTGCCAAAACATTAACACAGTGATTTGTGATATTACAATTTCTAGGCAGTGTCCAGGAGGCAGTGTGGTTTGTGATGCAGATTCGGGGTAATGAAGTTATATCCACTCAAACGTGACATGACATGTAGCCATAACTAACATGCAGTGACTTATTAATGACAAGACACATCAGTGACATTTCGATAGTAATATTCCTAACTAAATGAAACATATGAGAAAAAAGGAGAGAGTTCTTTCTCTTCATATCTACGCTTTCATGCTCACATCAGTGTTGCAGGTCTTTTACAATAAAGCAGTTCAAACACAACATAATAAGAGACTAAATCTAAAGTGCTGCTCAAGTCCTGAGTTTAATCACACAATAGATAACGTTTTCGAGGCAGACGTTCAGTGATGCCACATAGAAAGATTCCAGATTCAGTCACTGATGACATGGTAATAAACTGTAGAGTTGTGACTTTAGAAAACTCTGAATACTGATTAAAGGAACCTCAACCATACAGCATGACTTCATTAAGCATTATTATCCCTATACATATAATAAAGTTCTGGGCCATTCTGGGGTAGTGGTTTGGGGAAACAATTGGACCAAGAGTTTTTTTTTTTTTTTTACTTATAATATATTTTAGCACCATTCTGTTACACTGTCCAAAGTGAAAATACCACCCAGCTGTAATAGAGGCTTTTTTTTGTATGCTTGATCTTGTAATGGTAAAATATTATAAGAAGGCATTTTATTAACTAGTTCTGTGAGTCTTGAACTTTGTACATATTGCTTTTTATGGCAATCCCAGTTGTGTTTCTTGATTACTTTTTACTGACATGAATCTCATCGGGGATGAAGACACTTACGGTGAAGTCGCCGCTCTCTGTGCCATACTTGTTCTTCACCAAGATGCTGTATTTTCCCGAGTCACTTGTGTTCACGGTGGTGATCGTGAAGCTGGCAAACTTGCCAGACTCGAACTTGAGTACGTAGTGGCCGTCAGACACCATCTCTCTCTCGTTCTTCAGCCAGGTCACCTCAGGCACCGGGTCTCCCGAGATATTACATGTTAGATTCAGGGCCTGTGGAATGATGCCAAGATGCCAGTGTTAGTGGTTCTTGTTTGCCATTGAAAATCATAGCAAATTAGATTTTTTTTATTTATTTACCCAGACAACACCAAATATAAAAAAACTTTTAGAATATATGAACCAGAAGAAATGTATAACACGCTGGGCACAGGATCTACACGTCTCTGAAAGTGTACTGGAGGGAGGAAAACTTGCTTTCTCAGAGGGTGGTGAGTGTTAGCATATTGTTCAAAAATTTGCTAAATGACCTTGTTGCTAGCAAATCTGATTAAAAACACTGAAGGAATTCCAAACTGTGCTGTGGGTGATGGCTTTTTCACCACAATGTCTTCCTCACATTTGTGGCCATTTTAAAGATAGCTGTTTAATTGCCAAACTTTTTTTTTTTTAATAACACTTGTGTCCCTTTATGCTTAGAAACCGAAAGATGCACATCGCCACCTAGTGGTAAAATGTGACATTGTTTACAGTAGCCGCTACACGACTGGACACAGCAGCATAAATATTCTTTCTCTATAAAATAAAGCAACACAGTAAACATATTTTGTGTCTATGTCCAAATTATGTATGTTCTATAAACACCCTTTCTAAAGAGGGTTTCAGAAAAAAGTTCCAAGTCTCTCTCAATAGATAGATAGATAGATAGATAGATAGATAGATAGATAGATAGATAGATAGATAGATAGATAGATAGATAACATGTAGCTAAATAAATGGATACAGTATACTGCTGTATGATTGTGATGATTTTAAAATAGGGACTAATTTTATCCTCTCTGATTTTATAAAAATGATTGAATTTAGAATAACAGCTGATTTTAGAAAAGCATATAAGTGACATGTAGTTGCACTGAGTTTGTACCTTGCCCTCCTGGATGGTTACTACATCAGGCAGACCTCCTGCTACACGAGCCCGATCTGAAGAAGATATAAAATACATTACACATGTTCACACCTCAGCAGAGTTCTGTCTGTCTGTGTGTCTGTCTGTCTGTCTGTCTCTCTCTCTCTCTCTCTCTCTCTCTCTCTCTCTCTCTCTCTCTCTCTCTTTGTTTCTGTAAGTGTGTGTGTGTGTGTGTGTCTGTGTCTGTGTCTGTGTGTCTGTGTGTGTTTAAGTGCAGGTGTGTTTTTTTGCACGTGTACTTACTTCGTTCTGCAATGGCAGCAGCTCTGCAAGCATACACAACAGTTAGAGGAGAAAGTGAAAAGAAAAATAGAACACAATCGGTGAAACAAATCAACTACACATCCACATCAGAGTAAATTAAACAGGACAGTTTGATTTACTTACTTCAGTCTCTGGAATTCTGCATATGCATCGTCATATGCTGTAATTATGAAATTAGAAAAAGAAAATGCTATTTAAAATACTGTTGTTCACCCATAAGAGTATAATCTAGTATAATAAATTGTGTGTGTGTGTGTGTGTGTGTGTGTGTGTGTGTGTGATAGAGAGAGAGATTACCTTGCCCAGCCAGCTCTATTGTCCTCTTTAGTCCCCCTTTTCCATCAGAGAACTCAATGGCATACTTGCCCTTGTCTTTCTCTGTTGGTTCACTGATCTGCAGCCACAACTGCTCCCCTACAACACCGCTCTTAATTCGGTCAGAGAAGGCAATGGCAGAATCCCTGGATGGAAAATATATAAGATATCGTTACGTTGTGTGTATTCACTGTCTTTTTCTGTCACTCATAACCACACACAGTACCAATGATACACAACAGGCAAACATACTTGTGTTGCCAGGTGACGAGCAGTTCTTCATTGTAATAGTTGACGAATGTGTAAAGACGTATGCCCTCCTCTGTGCTCTGGATCTTCAGTGGAGTGGAAGAGTTTGCTGCACAACAACATGGTTTAGGTGAACTTATAAAAAGTATTTTTTATAATAAAAATTCGTAGATTTTGTGAGGATTTTTCCAAAGCTTGTGCGGTTGTGTTGAAACCAATCACGTGCCAGTTCACGTTTAGAGTTCACATGACCTTTTCTGACAATATAATAACTATTTAATTCGAATGTTTCTACAGTTTATATAATCACAATGTATCATTAGTTGTTTTCCGTCGTTTCAACTAGTCTAACCGCCCAATAACTCACCAATGACACTGAAAACTTGGTTCATCAGGTCCTTGAATCCTAGAAATAAGAATCAAGTAATTATCTGGTTACATCCATTATATCACAATGACGATGACAGAACAGTGAGAAAAACAGATGCATAAAGAATATTAAAACAGAAATGACAAGTCACCTTGGTCAGTCAGATTAAGTGTGGATTTGTCTTGGCCTCTGTCATCCTTTACAATCACCTCATACACTCCTGCATCCTTCTTTGAGATCTATAATGCACATACACAGCCTAAAATGTCACATCATTTCACGAGGATTAATGAGAAACTCAAAAATGCTTACATCAATCATTGTGAAGAATTCATATTATTACAAAGAGAACAAGATATACTTTGATATTATAGACCTTTGGAATGCTTATTCATGAATTCAGGACTATACCATTAAGTCCATGAAAACGATTCCATGTACTTAATGGAATAGTCCTGCATTCATAAATAAGCAAATAGTATTTCTAAATGTTTCTCACCTGAGCAATGTCCAGCGTCAGCACTCCTTCAGAGAAGTCCAGTTTCTCACTGGCCTTTATCTCTCGTCCATCCTTATACCATAATGCAACAGAGTCCTTCTTCATGTTACCCACCTTGAAACACACACAAACAAATAATCAGAATAGTTTCAGGCATGGAAATGTATTGAACTAAACTGAACAGAATGACACTCACCTTGCACTTCAGTCTCACAGTGCACTCAGGTGTGACCTCATAACTTAGGTATTCCACAAAATGAGGACCTGCAAGAAAACACAAGTGATAACCCCCCCACACACACAAACACACACATTTAAATGTGTACAAGGTGATATAAAAAAAAATTCCAGAAAAGTTTTGTAACACGCCAACAGATGGCAGCACAAGGCTGCACACACAGTCACAGGGAGCACCGAACTTCATAAGTCAGTGTGCCAAAATGTACTGTGTACTTCCGGGGCTGTACACCTGGTGCTATTCTTCCCAAAGATGAAGATCCAGCTCAAAGGTTACCGTTTTGATACCATTGCAAAGATCCAGCGCGAATAGCAGAAGGTGCTTGACTCGCTTTGAAAAGAAGACTTAATAGGACATATTCCAGAAGTGGCAGGAATGCTGGGAGCGCTATACTGCTGTGCAAGGGGGCTATTTTGAAGGTGATAGTGTGTAAATGTAGATAAATAAAGTATTTTCTTGTGAACAGAGCTGGTCTCAAAACGTTTTAATACCACATCATAAAAGTGTACTTAATTGTATAATTGATCCAAAAAAACCTTATAGCTAAATATCAGCAACAGCACTGAAAACTGAAGAATTGTGTGTCTGTGCTGGATCTCTAATGAACCTTGCGCTGTTATTCTTTATGATTTTTATGTTAGTGTTCTATCCTGCTGTTGGTCAAATTCAACTTGCACCTTGACAGATTGTTGTGTTCAACCTAGAATATATTGTCCAACATCAATGCCTGCATTGTTTCCTGTTATACTATTATACATACAGCAATTGTATGACTTTAATCTTGTCTTTCCTTGTAATTTTTTTTATTCATACTTGCTTGAATCAAATGTCTGTCCTGTGCTGTTTTAGGAGTTTTATTTATTATTTTCTTTTAGTGAAAAGCTTACCCTGTTTCCTGTGCCATTCTTTCTTCTGGAACTCTGATTCTTTCTGCAGTTGTTTGAAAACTACAAAAGAAAAGACACATATATGTAGCCTATTTTATATGCTTCGTATGCCAAAGTAGTGAAGATGGGTTGGTGTGAGGAATGTATGTTTAGACAGTATGTACCATCTCCAATAAGAACAAGGCTGGACTGGTTGGTGGCTTTTCCATCCTGGAGTTGGAACGTGTACGTTCCTTCATCCTCTTTTCCCAGTGACTCCAAAAACATCTCAATGATTCCAGTGTTCTTATCAAAGTTCATCTTGTATTTCTAAAACACACAGGTAGACCATTTACATCTATAAAATTGTTTAATGAATCAACCTGATTACTTCAACTCAATAAATCAATCTCATGTCATTTATAGGAGAAATAAATCTATACCATATCTCCAGTCAATCAAAATGTGTTTAGCTGGATATGAGCTCACCTCTCCCTGAGAGATCAAGTTGTCATTGAAAACATATTCTACTTTGCCGTTAGCAGAAATCTTCTCAGCTTGGAGCCAGAAGCGGACTCTACCCTTCTCTAACAACTGCACAGCTAACTCTGATTTCAGTGGAATAACTACAATGGAAAATGGAAAGACATATTGCACACGTGATAAGAGAATTTAGCAATTTGGATAATGTACTTAATCATGCATATAATCTCATAGAATATTAGCAATTATATGTAATGAATATTTGCCATTTGTTCAAGGCGTCTATAAAATTAAGTCCAGTACTCACTGGGGAATTTATGGTCATGACTGATCTTCAGCAACTCCTTCAGACCTGTAATAACAGATGAGCAGAATTTCAATCTCAACCCTAACCAACAAATCAATAGTATTACAAGGTTGAATGAATAGTTAGGAATCAAACTACCTAAATATCAAACTTAACTCAAATGTCAAGTCAAGTCAAGTCAAGTCAAGTTTATTTGTATAGCGCTTTTCACAACAGACATTGTCTCAAAGCAGCTTTACACAAATCAACAGTTAAGGTGAATGGTGTGCATTTGTCCCTGAAGAGCAGCCGTGGCGACTGTGGCAAGGAAAAACTCTTAGATGTTATGAGGAAGAAACCTTGAGAGGAACCAGACTCAAAAGGGGAACCCATCCTCATTTGGGTGACATCAAGAGTTTGATCATAAATCTTTCAACAGTACAGAACACTGGAGAGTGAGAACTAACATGAGCACTGGAGTATAAGACTATAAGTGATAAATTTAATTAACATGCCAATATATCCGGAATTCATATTTGCATAAAATGGCATTATTTGTCTAAACAATACCTTTTGCACAAATCTAAAATAAGTAATATGGGTTCAGACTTGTACTGTTACAGGTGTTTAGATTTAGGACTATTTTCCAACCAAATTCAGCAGTGTCCAATTATTTACTTTGGGCTCTTCTGCAAATAGTTTAAATTAAGTGTGCGAAGTTGTACATGTACATGTAACATATTCAACTTTATAGTGCCTTTGTATACTATTATAATGGACATTCAAAGTTTAAAACCAAAATTTGTAGATTTACATGTTACCATACCTTCTTCAGTCAGAGTGTAGCTGGCAGAGGCTCCATCAGTGTGTGTAACAGCACAAGAGTAGATACCCAGGTCTTCCTCAGAAGGGCAGTTAAAGATAGTTTTGGACCTGCACAAGTAAGATTAAAATATATATATTTTAAATGTTGGACTAAATAAAATTATTCCTATAATGAAACAAATTACCTGAATTTAATTCTAATTCTAAAATATTCTTTATTTAATTTTAATTTTGAATTTCAGCAAGAAATTCTGCACACACATACTTATTGCCCTTAGTCTCCATGGTCAAATTCTTAGAATCTTTAATCTCCACATAGTCCTTGGACCAGATGAACTTGGATTCAGCATTGAGATTTTGACATTCAAAGTTCAGTGAAATCACGCCTTCATCATCAACATCCACAACCAACTCCATAGTGCCTAAGAATATTAATAATAAAAAAAAAGCAATTTTGTGTTTGATTCCATACAGTTTTCGTGTTTATATTGTTCGGCTTTTTTGCTATATTATACTCATTACCATGCTTGGTCAAGCATTTAAGTTTGTTTACAGATCATTTTCCAGCCCAAACAAAGACATGTCTTATTGTACCTGGTTTGGTCACAGCCAACACTGGCTCTGTTTCTTCAGATGCTTTGCCCACACCAGCTTTGTTCTGAGCCCTTACACGGAAAACATACGACACTCCTTCTTCCAGGTCCTTAATCTGGAAACAGGAAGTAAAACCATAAATCGATTTGTTCTTATGCACCAGATGTTACATAGAGAAACTCAATTTCAAAGCTATATTTTGTATGCAAATTTTGTACACTTTGTATAGTCACCTGATGGTCACTAAATATACAGTATCTCACAAAAGTGAGTACACCTCTCACATTTCAGCTACCATTTTAGTATATATTCTCACTTTTATGTATTTTAGAGTAGTCAGTAGTGTCCAAAGTGTCAATATTTAGTGTGAGCACCATTGTTATGTAGCACTGCCTTAATCCTCCTGGGCATGGAATTCACCAGAGCTGCACAGGTTGTTGCTGGGATCCTCTTCTACTCCTTCATAATGATATCATGAAGCTGCTGGAAGTTAGACACATTACGCTTCTTCACCTACCGCTTAAGGATGCCCCACAGGTGCTCAATAGGGTTCAGGTCTGGAGATATACTTGGCCACTCCATAACCTTCAGCTTTTTTAGCAAGGCAGTTGTCATCTTGGCGGTGTGTTTGGGGTCTTTATTATGTTGAAAAACAGTTTCTGAAGGGAGGGCATGTTGAAATCCATGTTTCCTTCAATGAACGGCAACTCCTCAGTACCAGCAGCACTCATGCAGCCCCAGACCATGACGCTACCACCACCATGCTTGACTGTAGGCAAGACACAAATTTCTTGGTACTCCTCGTGTGGGGGGGTTATCACTTGTGTTCCTCGTCGTCACATGCTGGACACCATCTCAGCCAAACAAGTTTATATTAGTCTCATCAGACCACAGGACATGGTTCCAGTAATTCATGCTCTTGGACAGGTTGTCTTCAGCAAACTGTTTGCAGATTTCTTGTGAGCCAGCTTTAGAAGAGGCTTCCTTCTGGGACGACGGCCATGCAAATCGCTGACAAAGCGGACCTTCCGCTTCTGCAACCTCTAAAGCAATGCAAGCAGCACACATTCGGTTGTTTGTTGAAGTCAGCTTCTGCATCTGACGCACAGCACGAGTATTAAAATTTAACCCTTGCGTGGCCTATTCCAAGTGGAACCCATCTTGAAAAACCTCCGTATGACCCTGACCACTGTACATCACACAGGATGTTACAGATCTTCTTATTCGTAAAGCACCAAATTCAAAATGCTCTAATACAACATAAACAAATTTGTATGGTCCTGTCAAACAGACAAACACATGACCATGATTAATAGGACATGTGGCTTTGCATGGTACAGCTGTTATCACTTTTGTTGCTGGCTATTTTGACAATAATGGTTGAATGTTGAATTACTTTTAAAGAACAGTAAATCTATACTGCTATACAAGCTGTACACTGACTACTCTGAAATATGTACAAGTTTCATTTCTATAGTATTGTCCCTTGAGAAGATATACTAAAATAGTTGCTGAAATGTCAGGGGTGTACTTAATTTTGTGAGATACTGTATGGTTACAGACACTGATTTCTGCAGGTGATGCTGAGCCCTTGCAGTAAGTTTTATTATAGAATAACTGATTTTAATGCAGTGCTGCCTGAGGGCCTGAAGATCATGGGCATTCCATATTGATTTGTACCCTTGTCCCTTAATTTCTCCAGGTTCTCTGAAAGTTTTTATGATTTTATGTACTATAGATGATTAGATATTGAAAGTCTTTGTAATTTGATGTTGATAAACATTATTCTGAAATTGTTCCACAATTTGTAGATGTAAAGTTTTTGCGAGAGAGAATTTGTCTCTCCAAGATACTCTTTTTAAACACAATCCTTTTCTTGACCTGTTGCCAAATATCCTAATTAGTTGCAAAATGTTAATCCAACTATTTCTTTTTAGTAACATTTACTTTTCAGCCTTTAGTTGCCCTGTTCCAACTTTTTTGAGATGTGTTGCAGCCATCAAATTTTAAATTACCTTAATTGTTTCATAAAATGGTAATATTTGATATGATTTTTATGTTTAACTGTGAATTAAATATGGGTTTATGAAATTAGTAAATTCTTGCATTCTGTTATTATTTACATTTTACACAGGGACCCAACATTATTGGAATCAAGGATGTAATTGCAAGGAATATTCTTTTAGGAGTCTTTTAGGAATCTTTTTTTCCCATTAATTATCAGTAACATAATAAAATGGTTAATATTAAAGTTATATGAACTAATAATACTTCAGTTAAAAATGACACCTCAAACATTTCTCACACAAAGACAGACCTTCATGTACGTCTTGTTTGTCGCTTTCTCGTTGACTCCCCTCCATTTCTCAAAATCTGCATCAGCCTCCTTGATGTCAATGTAAAATCCATTGACCTCATCACGACCCTGGTACACTGGTGGTTTCCAAAGCAACACCAAAGAGTCCTTACGTATTTCCAGCACTTGAAGGTCATGTGGTGGACCTGTGTACAAGTATATTTATCTAAAAACAGTCCAGCTCTGGTAAAAATGAATGATTATTAAAGCATAAATGTTATAATATTGTCCCTGATACAAGTGCACTAACACTCACTCACCTGGCACAGCAATGGTCCACTCTTCACATTTAAAGGTCTGACTGGGCAGAGATGGGATGCCAACACCAGCTATGTTTGCAGCACGAACCTGGAACTGGTAGAGTTTGTTCTCCTTTAAATCAGAGACCTGTGAAGAAAAAAGAACAAAATCCTTAATGACATACAGTTAATGGTCGGATTTACGTCAGTGTATTAAAATTTTAGTTTTTAAATGCAAATAAGCCCCAGTAAACCTACCCTGTAGGCTCTTTCACTGATTGCCTTAATGTTAGCCTCATGCCATTTTTCAGGTACTCCATTGATGACCTCACGGTAATCCACAAAGTACCCAGTGATGTCAGCTCCACCAATAAAGGTCGGCTGCTTCCAGGCTAACACCATAGAATCCCTTACACTCTCCAACACGGAAATTCCATAGGGTGGAGCAGGGGAGGCTGTGGGTTAATAAAGGTATACAGTTAGAATTTTAGAGGCTGGTCAAGATTATTTTTGTCTGATAAAAGTGTCCTATGATCCTTCTTTTGATAAATATTTTATTATTTTCCAAACCTACTTTTTATTCCAGTACCCAGTGTCCAATTTGGCTAAGGAGCCAACAGTATGGTTCAGAATGGCTGTTTAAAGGGCAGTAAATATCAAAGTCCATTCACAGCAATAATCTTATTGCTATAATTTATAGCATACAATGGAATGATTGCTGTTTTTCAGAAAAATATCAGGACCCTTTCTATAAAGTAGTAGGTGTAAAGGTGGCCAGTGCACTGCGAGGAGGAGGTGGCAAGAAAATCTCTCTATTTGTGTAAGAACGTGTTATAACGCGGCGTTTAGCAAAACTAAAATACTTACTACAAACAAACAAACAAACAAACAAACAAACAAACAAACAAACAAACAAAAAACTACACAGTCAAACTTACCTTTGAAAAACACATAAAAATCCATTCCTTTACAATATGCCTAAACTGTTAACTAAATGCTGAGGATAAAATACACCAATCTGTATAACAAGTTAATTAATGACAAGTAATTCATGTAAAGTGTTTCCATTCCAACAACAATCTTCACACATCAACATATCTTGGTTGTTATTAATTGAAAAGCAATTTAGGCATATGATAACTTCTATAAATTATCTGGCAATTAACAGATGTTGTTCATTCTGGTGAAACAAAATAACAAAAGTTTTTTGTAGTTCAGTGTATTTATGGTTTGTCAGACACATAATGGTAATATGTAGTAATATGTAAGTAGCTGTAATAAGTAATAAGTAATATGGCCAAGTAACTGGGAAATGTGGTGGGCACAAAGGTGGGCAACGACCTTCTTATGTTGGAATAAGCCTTTAATATAGTTTATGACAATTGTCTTTTTTGTCATTTATGCCACTGACTCACCCAAAAGGCTTAAATGTAACTCTATATATTTGTTTAATTCTTGCTTTTATATATATATAATTTTTTTTTAATATGATGAATATAAAAAAATACTGTAGTTACAGCAAAACAAAACCAGCAAACCCAATATTCAAAGCAGTCAGACATATCAGATTTACGAGAAAAAAATATATTAGAAAATTTTAAAACAAGTAAAAATAGATGAAGCGCTAAAACAAGCGCAACAACAACAACAACAACAACAACAACAAAAACCATTCATAAGGCTATCCATAGAGTGACTACTGTGTAGAAAATTCTAACTCCCACTTGATCTCCTCACCTGAACCTCTGCGCCCATTTCCTTTTTCGTGTTTTCTCTCTTGCTCCCAAGAAGAGTCAATTGGGGACTTACGTTTTTCCAGCACCTCAGATGCTGGTTTGGTTATGGCTTCCATTACTCTATCAGAGGAGGGATGGGGAACCTGCTCGGCCATGGGCCCTGAAGTGTTTGCGTTAGCATTTGAATTGGTATCGGGTTCAGAATTTGAATTGCTGTCTGAATTGGTTCCAAATGAAGTGTTCATTGTAGTGTCTAAATTGGTGAAATGTTTAAGTCCTGATTTGGTGATTGAATTGGTATTAGATATAGAGACTATTTTGTTGTCTAAATTACTGAAAGACTCATTAGCCATTTTGATTTTCGAATTGGCTCCAGGTTCCCTGGCCATTTTTGGGTCTGAATTGGTACCAGACTGGAGATCAAACTCACAGCTGGGTTCAGAAGCCCAGGTTACACTGCCTCTCTTCCCCCCTTTGCCTTTACTTAGTGCACTTGGAGGACCTTGAGAGCCTGCATTATTAGCCTTCTTGCTAAATCTAGCTAGGGTAGTTAGCGCCGTGGTAGCAGGGGAGCAAGGGGGCACATGCCTGCCCTCCTTGCCTGGCCTGTGCTTGGTTAGTCCAGCTGTGTTACCCCCTGACTCCAGAAACACACCATGTGGAATCCCGCCCCCTAAAGGCATTAGTCAGGAACAGCAAGAGAAAAAAACAAAAAGTAAACTCAGTAGCAGTCAGACAACAGTACACAATAAATCAAGCTGCTTTATACAAACAGTAGTTCTGCACACACAATCATATGTAGTGTTTTTACTTGTTTTTAATATTCTCTCAATTTTCAGCATGCATGCATAGCTTAATTTTGTCAATATTTCTATTTAAAACCGTTCACTTAATAGAATAACTTACAACTTAGAAGAAAACGAGTTAATCTAATGAAGAACATCATTTGTAAAAAAAAAAAAAGAAATTAAGACAATGACTGAGGGGTGATATCTGAACAGTGACACACCAGAAATACACAGGAGAAAGCAGCTGGCAGATGGCAAATGCGAAAGGGTGAAAAATAAGAGGAATGTAAAATTAGTTGAGAGATTGAATTATGGTAGACTTAGCAGAGGTATTGACAGAGAAAAGTGGAGCAAAAGGAATTGAGTTCATGCAGGTAAGTACATTGCTTTGTGCCAACCCTTGATAAAATAAAACATACATAGTTTTGTTGCAAGATAACTGGAATGATTTTCTTTGAGAAATTAATTTGGGCTACATATTTACTTTAATCAATCAAATGAGAACAGAAATCATGAGCATGTTGCCATGTGTGTTTTACAAGGGTACACAGATCATGCAGTTCAGCACAAAGCCCAAACATAGCTATGTTGCTGAGTGGCTCAGAAGGGCATCATGGGTAAAGGAAGAGAGGAAGAGATGTGCTACAGTGGAGTAAAAGGATGTGAATGCTGAGAAGTTGAAAGATTGAAAAGAGGGTGTGTGTGAGTGCGGGTGAACTGGTTTTGTAGTCACCACTATGTTGGATCACTCAGGACCCAATCTAGAGGAAAGCTACAAGTCCTAACCCCAACTTCTGGGAGAATCATGGGCGTAGCAGCAGGGGATGTGGGTGTGGCCTCACAGTGCAGTTGAAAACATGAGAAGTTAAAGAGTGGAACAATGGTGTGGAATAGAACTGCTGAGTATACAAACATGTTCATAAACAAATTATCACTAATAAACTCTTTGGAAAGATGCATATTGCTTGCAAACAAAACAGTAAAACTTGACCTCTTGATAACATACAAAACAAAATGTAAATATTTGTTAAAGCTAGACAGTAAGCAGTGTTAACTCACCAATAGCAGCTTTAACTTCAATGGCCTCAGACTCCTGTGAGAAATCACTGATTCCGGCTGCGTTAACCGCCCTCACACGGAAAACATACTTTCCGCCTGTCGTCAAGCCATGACACACAAATCTATGGAGAACAACAGAGTATAACACATTTTTGTGCATTTAATATACACTTAGTTTTTTTTTTTTTTTTTTTACATATCATAACTTGAAAAGGGGTCAAATTTGACCTTGACACAATATAAGGGTTGAGACAGCATGACTGCAATTCCTGATGATTTTTAAGTGAACTATCAAACTGTAAATCTCTTGTTCTATCTCATCCCAAAGATGTTTTATTAGACTCATATCCAGTGACTGGAAAGGCCACTAAATGACACTGAGCTCACAAGTTTGAAATTTTTTAAATATAAAAAGTAAATTGTGAAAAAAAGGATAAACTGTGGCCCTGTATGGATGCACATGGTCAGCAACAATATTCACATAGTCTGGCATTCAACTTTTCTTGGTATTAGCAAGCCCATGGATTCCATGGATTCATGCTATTGGTGTCAAAACCTGACCCTGCTATTTGTGTGCTTCAGCAGAATTTGAGAATCCTCAGACCAGTCTTCAACTGTCTTCAACAGTTTTATTAAGCCTGTGCCTATTACAGCTCAGCCGATTTTTGTTCTTGGGTGACAAAACTTGAACCTGATGTGGTCTACAATTGTCCATTCTCCATTATCGTCTCTTACCAGCAAGACGTTAACAACCACAAAACTGCTGCACAGTAAATGTTTTTTTTTCTTTACTGCATCATTCTGAGTAAACTCTAGGGAATGTTATGCATGAAAATTCCATTAGATAAGCAGTTAAAGACACACTTAAACCAGCCTGTCCAGCACTACCAATCATGGCACAGTTAAATCATTGAGATCACATTATTCTGACACATGATTTTTTCATTGCACTGATGCCACGTTATTGAGTGTTTATAGAATTGCACAAATGAGTAGATTTTAAAGGTGTTCTTAATAAAGTGGTCAGTGAGTATATGTTTTTATAATCATGTTCTTGTATAGCCAGGTGTGTGTACAGGTTTGTGTGTCTTTCTAAATCTGGAAAATGTACCTGGTGACTTTGACAGGCTTATTATTGCAGGGCTCCCAAGCATTGCTTCCAGCAACACTGGTCTCAATGTAGTAGCCAACCAGTTCTTTAGCTTCCCGTGATGCTTCCCATGACACAACAACAGATGTGTCTGTGTTCCGCGTGGGCACTACGCGGCCTGGGGCAGACGGAATATCTAAAGATTGAATGATGAGGAATTGTTAACTATAGGTTTACTATATTGAAGCTTATATTTAATTAATAACAATGATTATAACAATACTACTACTACCAATACTAACACTAATACTACTACTACAACTACTACTACTAATAATAATAATATAAAAAAAGGATATCAAGGTACAATACAATAAAAAACATGTATTTATCTGAAATATAAAAACTACTCTCATCGTTATTCACTGCTTGATATCCATCAGTGCATCTTTCATATGCATGTCGTCGTATCGCAAAATTAAGAGCAACGTTTCAATCGAAGATATTGTGTAGAAGTGAGGGCTTGATTCACCCAGTTTATCTCCCACTTGAGTGGCCTCTGTGGGATCTGAAGGTTCACCAACACCAGCAGAGTTGCAGCAGCGGACACGGAAGCAGTAGGATTTCCCCTCAGACAGGTCAAACAGAGCGAAGCGTGGAGACTTTACTGGAAGCTCTGTGTTCACACGTTGCCAGCTGTCCGTGCCAGTCACACACTATAAAATGCATACATTTGCACCTTTAATTACTTAAAGGTATTAACTGCACTGACAGGATTTTCCAATTAAAATGAACAATAACAATAAAGAGAATTCTACAGGGTTTCATAAACAGTACATAGTGATGAGTATGAGTATATATTATAGATATAAATCTATTTTTTACACTTAATATTACACTTTAATTTACTGTAGTAAGGTGCATCTAAAATATGATATGATTAGAATAACTGTGGACCTTCTCAACATAGTACATGACACCCTCGTATCCCTTGTCACTTGGGGGCTTCCAGCTTAGCACCACATAGTTCTTGGTGGCCTCAATAACAGTGAGGTCACGAGGTTTGCCGGGAACCACACCCTCTAAAAGAACCAGAAAAAATGAAGAAATGACACTCAGTCTAACTGATATTCTTAATTTAAATACCCTTTGGTAATCTGTATGATAGTAATATGTCATATGTCAGAAAAACTATTGGATCTAGTATGCAATTACACTTCACTAAAACCGGACTCGTCCTCATTAGGGTCTTTCCAAAATGCACACTAGCACACAGTTCTGCTTACCTACAGGCTCTTCTTCAGTAACAATGATTTGGCCAGTCCATGGTGCAGAGGTTCCTGAAGAGACAGAGATCACAAGATAGACAGAGAGAGAGAGAGAGAGAGAGAGAGAGAGAGAGAGAGAGAGAGAGAGAGAGAGAGAGACAAAATACAGTTACAAAAAGAAAAACATTTCATGATTAAGTAGACTGTTCAAATATAATGTCTTATTTATTTTTTTATTTTTTATTTATTGCTTATTTTAAATTAATACTCATGGGCAGTGTGAAAATCTATTACATAAACATTATAATTATTATCATCGCTGTGCCACACTGTGGTTTCGATAAAACAGAAGCTCAGAGTGATACATGCTAGCAAATTCACACCTTTGCGAGCACGGTCAGCGGGGTCCATGGCTGCCACAGGTTCAGACACACGAGAAGGATGACTCATGCCACACTTATTTACTGCACGCACGCGGAAAATATAGCTGCGGCCTTCGACAAGACCAGTAACGGGAAAACGGGCAAACTTGATTGGAGTATCATTGCACTGAATCCAGTGAGAAGTGCCGACTTCACACCTAGTGAGAGAGAGTGAGAAGGAAGGTGAGAGATAGAGACAGTTGGACAAGAGGAACTGTCATTAGCAGAAGAATCAGCACCAGGGAATGCCCTTATTCTGATATCACACTACATTTCTGCATGATTTCAAATGAGCTGTCAGTTTTATACCAGGTTTGCACCAAGGCCTGCTATTTCATTCTACTGTATACTTGAATACGGTTAAAATGACCAAAAAAACTATAATAAAACACTCATGTCACTCACTAACGGTTTCATGTCTGTTAAAGATTCCATAAGGGAAATTTAAGTAAATAATTCACTTAATGCATATCCCTTCATTTCCTCTTTTGTGTATACAAAATGTGTATACAAATGCACCTGTCGACAAAGTAGCCCAGAATAGAGCTGCCTCCATCCACAGCTGGCTGTTTCCATGTAACAATGATATAATCCTTGTTAGCTTCTTGACAAAACACATCCAGAGGAGCACCAGGAGCACCTGCAACCTCTGCATCGCTATCTATAACACACAAAGTCACACAGTTCAGTGAAATTCAGTTATCAATTTAAACAATTTCATTATTTTATATGGTAAAGCTAAATGTGTCAACTGCATATTTCTCCATACAAACTCTTATTTGCAAGAAAGGTAATTTGCCACAATTTGGGCTACAATGTATATCATGAGTTGGCACTAGATATGATAACACTGTTATAGCAGTATTGCTAAAGACCAGTGGTGGGCTGTCAGGGTCAGCAGAGTCTTCTCTGCTGATCTAAACACTATCAGAAGCAACAACCTACATTTACAACTTAAATTCTAATATTTGTTCCATGAAATTGTATACATTTATTCCCAACAGTTTATTCTCTTCATTTCTTAGCGTTTCTCTTGGCTGCACTGCTTCCAGTACATGTATGTGGATGTTAGATTTTTGTCCAATCAAATTTCATCCTCTATGTGCTGCCATGTCAATCTAATCTTCACAATCAGTAGCACTTACCGTTGTACCTTAATGTATATTAGCAATGGGTCTGTTTCTTTAACCAATCAGATTTTAAATTCGCCACACAGGGCCAGCTAGCTGGCCCAGAATAGCGTCAGCATTTTTTCCGTCCTCTGATTGGTTGTTCAGAGCGAAACTGTAACAGCCAATTTTGACTAGCAAAACATGTCTGTAGCACACTGCACACATTAATACATCTGAGTTATACTTTTTATGCCCACAATGGCTGATGGAGTAAAAGAAATTGATTTGGTCTCGGACATACTTAAAAATCCATTTTCAAGGCGGAACTTTTCCAGAAAAGCTAAACATCGTGAGAAGGGATGGCCAACCCCGAGGCTAGCTAACTTGTTTCAGCCCAGGAAAGGGTTTGTTCGCCACTTCCAGACCAGTGCCCACGAGCCGTACCACTGGCTTACAGCCTCTGAGGAGTGGTGCAAATTATGTGAGTATGCAATATGAGTCTGCATCTCTGGTGAGTAGGTTGTATTTGATTAAATTTTTTATGTTTTTGTCATTTTATTAGACAAATATTAATTCGGAACTGCTCCAGATGATGGTGGCACAGTTGCGGTTGTAGTGTAGAGGTTTGGAGCTTGCTTTAGTAAAAATGGTATTCACCCTCTATACGCGAAATGCCTCTCTCTCTGTAATGCCATGCATTGTTATAATGCATTTTTGTATAGTATTGATGGTTTCTATAATTGCGACATGATAGTAGTGGTATTAAGAGGTGGATTAAGTCGGGTTCCCACTAAAGGCCCAGGTAACAAATGCACGGCCCGCCACTGCTAAATACATAGTATAATATTACATTGTTTGATATTATTTATTACTAAGATCCTTGTCCTACAGGATTAACAAGTTATTAAAAGGTCATTTCTCCCACAGGTTTTAATCGCTACTTAACTTGAGCTGTTGCAGCCATTCAGCAGACAGATTTAAAATTAGAACGAAACCTGAGCCCTAAGAGAGCCTCAAGCCTGCACTCATAAATGCACAGTGTAACAATCCGCACATTGTTTAATTCATTGCCTTATTTTTTTCTTTGATGCCCAGATTCTAAGTATCTTTCCATGAGCCATGTGTTATATTTTTATGTTTAATGGTATGTGCTTAAGACTTTGACTATGACACCCACAAGAGCCCAATACAACTACAGGCCAAGTCATTTAAACTGGGATTTCAAATTTATATGAGGTCATGCAGGATAATAGGAATCAACAAAAAGACTGCGATCACTTTTTCCACAGCTGCCTATGTGTCAGTTTGTGTGTGGGGAGGGGGTGTTATGGTTGTATGGTCTAAAATTTAGATGTCCACTGAGAGCAGATGGATTATAACCTATTACACAATATTCTAATGATTGATAGCATTGGATATTTAGTACTCTACATACACATACAATGCATACTACAATGTAGTTTAAAACACACACTATATATACAACTTGAGTATGTGCCATTATTGCTAAAAATATAGAACCATTCATACTGTCAAATCTGGACAAGACAACCTGTCCCAGACTATTACTCAAAGTACACAGAGGAATAGATAATCCACTACACCACCAGCCCAGAATGTTGACATAAGGGAGGTTTGTTGGTTTCTACCATCAAACCCGGTGCTTCCCTGTTCTTGGTTGTCAAAAATGGAAATCGGATATCCTGAAGGGTGCAGAAAGGACATCTTTGTTTAACCTGGATAACAAAGGTTAAACAAAGATGTCCTTCCTGCACCCTTCAGGATCACTGCATCCCAGTGTCAAAGACATTAGTGATGTCTTTAATGAATTGTGGTCCATAGCCTCAAGAGATAGTGAAGAACACTGCACACAAACACCAAGCTTCCCATCTCTTTGGAGCCACTGCTGGTGTTGGACTAAAATTAGACTATGGATATGGATACTATGCTTATTGATTTGCCATCTTTAACTAACCCTTACCCACCTACATAAGAATGACACTTGTGTTCATAACTTTAGTACAGAATTCAACATTGTCATTCTAGCAGATTTGATCTAAAATCCTGCTGACCTTGTGCTTTTTCTGTAACTGTGTCAAGGATTTCTGAGCTCAGATTTCATCCAGGATTAGCAACATCACCTCTAGAATCATTGCATTGAACATTGGTGCCTCTCAAGTATGTATACAGAGACCACTTCTGATTACACTTAAGAACTAAAAGCACATTTCATATCATGTTATTATGACTCAGTGACTGAGTATTTAGGATTTAGGATTCAGTAGGTTGTAGAATAACTGCTCACAAAACAATATGTCATGCCAGATGATTAAGACAAATGTAACTCTGTGGCTTTGCGAGAAGGAATTGAGATAGTTAAGTTTTCTTCAGTCACTATTTACTGCTCTAACGTATATACCAAAGATGCAAACTTCATACACCAAACCAAATGTATTTGTTGATTAATTACATCTTAAAAACAGTTTGTTCTGTTAATCATCCCTTTCCTCCAGTCCTCCCAAACCTTACCTTGGACAAAGACATAGGCAGAGTGTGTCTCATAACCAGACTTTGTGATGACACGAAGAGTATAAAGCCCCTCGTCTTCTTTATTAAGATGTGTGAGCGTAAGTGTAGCTCTGTCTCCACTCCAGTGCATCTGAACCCACTTAGATTGCACCAGCAACTTATCTAACACATAATGCATAAACCACAAATAAACATTGAAAAGGTTTTTAACTACATTTGAAAATGGAAAGATTGACATTTAAAAAAAGACATTTCAGGTAGCTACTGGATATCTGTATAATGTTAAGTGTTTGTTCACTCACCATCCCTGTACCATTCAATCTCAGGCTGGAAGCGTTGCAGTGATGGGTAGATGACAACGGAGCAGCCCAGACTCATCGTCTCACCCTCACGTCCAAAAGACACACCAAACTTTTCTACAATATGCGTCTCAAAAGTCACTCCATACTCCAGGCAGGGCACTGAAACACACAAATGAACAAGAACTCAGTTCATGTAGAGGTAAAAAAAAAAATCTGAGGTCTACAGAATCACTAGAAATAGGTGAGAGTGCTCCACATCAGACTTGGTGAATGTTACCTGTGCAAAAACAGCATTTGCATTACATTAAACAGTGCAGAATGTTGGTTAGGATACACAATAGTAGAAACAAGAAGTAAAAATGTAAGTGAATTTATTTATGACATAAGGTGTTAATCTCAGCTGTGTTTGTTTATCTAGCAACAGGATCAATGTTCTATGTCAAATTTCAGGGAAATAATTATTCTATTATTATATATAACAAAGCATAAATATATTCTGGTATAAATATACTTTATTTGCTTTGAGACAATGTCCTTGACTTGAACGTATTTAATTATTCTATTCTAATGATAATTTGCTGTCATTTGAAATAATTATCCTGCAAGTTTTTTTATAAAAATAATTGAGCTAAAGAACAGCTTTTCCATGCTGGAAAAAATAAGCATAACCAAGAACTTTCAAAAAAATTCATTAGGCAGATATCCTAGAACAGGGAAGCCCAATACGTCGATCGCAATCTACCAGTTGATCGCAAAGGTAGTGTGGGCAGATCGCATGACATAAATAGATATTTATTTATGCATTTTTTATAGTATGTAGATCATTTTTACTTAGTAATTTTATAAGTAGCTCGCATGCTAAAAAAGTGTGTGCACCCCTGTCCTAGACTAATTGCCCCTAGAGTGGATGTGTGAATATGTGCATGGACTGCATTGGCCTGATTACCTGTGTTCCTGCTTCACAGGCTGCAGGCTAAATGAATAAATGAATCCAAGCGGCAGTTAAATAGTGTGACTAATGTGATTACAGGAAGGCACTTTAAATTTACACCGCAATAGCTGTTTTTTGGAAACAACATACGTAAGGAAAAGAAGAAAGGAGGATGAAAGAAAAATAGTTTGTGATATCAAGAAGATAGAAATGAATACAATACAAATAGTGCAGGGACAGCATTCATGCAGACATTTATAATCATATAGAGAATGTAATATTTAAAATAATCAAGCTACAGTGCGTAGGATTTTTGTAGTTCTCCTGACTTCCTATAATAGTAAATCATAGTGCTGTAACAGCCTTTGGCCATTAGGGGTGCTGCAATGGAGCACTACACTGCAAAAGGGAAATATTAGAATACTATAATTATATAAACGTTGTGTCCATCTTTAAGCTATATTTGACATACTGGAAATCAGAATAACTAAATACATTTTTAAAAAATTCCCATGTATTTTCTAAAACGATTATATTTGCATTTGAATTCTTTACAATGTATTATAGTTAGCTAGCTATTGTTATCAGATTAGCTTAATCTGGGGAGATCAAATCCAGAAAGAACCCCCATATTCATTCCTACATTATGATTTCATTAAGTTTTAATGAAGTGAGTAGTTTACACTGGTTTATTGTTATTTTTTAAATGTGTAGAATATGCACAGGTAACCATAAAATCTATAAATCATGAGCACTGCTGCATGATTAACTGCCTGATGGCATCTTAGGACAAGAGGTCTTTATTATTTCTTTTTATTCATATGCTCAAACAAATATTATATATATTTTAAACTATTCAAAAATGAGGTTTTACTATTTAGCCACTATTTGCTTTGAATTCTCTCTGCGTTTGTGAGCCTTGACATTAATCTGGGTGTTGAAGAACAGTATTTCACAACCAACATTATGGAATATTCTGCAGCTAGGATCTTATACTAGCATTGTTCTACCAAACAAAAAAACAATCCCAAAATCGTACATACTGTAGCTTTTTTTATTTTATTTTATTTTTTTTATCTGGAAAAATCATCAATATCTCTAAAGATACAGAACCTAAACTATCAGCATCTTTAGTTTTTGGAGTTTCACACCGCTTCAAGTTTAAAACAAAACTTGGACTGAGAGTGATCATGCAATATTGACCGGTGGAGGGCATGCAGTGCTTAGAGAACTGAACACAAAAAAAAATGTATTAACCCAGTTACCTCCAGAGCCGGACCATTTTTTATCTGCACCCAGTACATGAGAAACAAAACAGCTGTTAGCATCAGTAACATTAGCCTTTGACTGGCTGCTGTACTTCTCCTTAACATTACCAAAGCACAACAACTTTAAAGAAGAGTTGTCAAAATTAACGCTTTAATAACACATTATGGCAAAGTCATTTTATCTGCACTAATTTTATTAACGAGTGATTAATGCAGCAGGCATTTTTGTTTGCCCATTTTTATAAAAAATATTAATAATAAATGTAAAAAACACAACATCCTTTCTTTAATCAGATCTTTAAAAAAAAATGTATCATTAAACATTTGGTATCCAGCAATAAAAACCGTCCATGTGGAAACATAAAAGTTCCATTTGGTGTCCTAATGATTTATGTAATTTAAAACACCATAATTACTTTAAAACATTTACAAGAATATTTTGTCATCATGCTCTATGTTGAGTTTGGTTTCACTAATAATGAACAGACATTTGCATTAAGCATCCATATTTGACCTCGCCCATGTTCAAACTTTTTTTTTATTATGAATTATTTTAAAAAACTTTTAGAACAGATTGTGTGCTATAAAGTTGCGATTAATCACAAATTAACTTATGACAACCATGCAATTAATTACAAGTAATTTGTTTTAATCGATTGCCAGCCCTACTTTAAAGTTGAACTATTTTTAAGTTTTGATAGAAAGGACACCCAACCACTGGAAACTTACAGAGTCTGGGAGCTGGAAAAGACTCGTCAACTTCACCCTTGAATCCTAAATGTTAAACAAACGAAGAATTTCTTAATATCAAGCCAATTACATACATCCTATATCAAAAACCAAGATTTTCTTTATTGCGATCAAAATCATACTGCACATAATAATAAATAAGATGAGTAATTTTGAATAATTAAAATTGATATATATTTATACATTAATCCCAGGACTTTGAAATGCCTAACAAAACTATATTTATAAGAATTTTCTTTAAATTCTGGTATAATCTTTGACATACTTTTGACCACAACAGAGGCAAAAGCCGAAAGCTCCCCCTTGCTGTTCATGGCAGACACACGATACTGAGCAGTGTCATCAAAGTCACATCTAAAAAGACAGAAAGACATGTGACATTCACGTACACACCGCACTGTCACATACACATGAATCAATGCACTGTAAATCATTGTAAACTCTGTATGTCTTCCATGTATCACAACCAAAATGAATTTTCAACTGACAAAAATAGATTGCAAGCAGTGATATCACCAGACCAGGGCTGGATCATTTTACCAGCACTGTAATCTATCATGTAGCCCATGAACTTTGACTCCAATGTATTTAGAATGTAAGAGCACAAAAACCGAATATTCAACCATAGTGTAAAGTAGATATGTATTTATAGCCTGTGTGTACGAGTGTGTAGACTAGTAGGTGAGACAAAGAGACAGATACCAGTCTAAGAGGGAAGGAATGCTAAGGATGCATGGGTTTTTTAGGTGTCCCTCAGGTTATTGCCAACTGGCAGAGGAAGGTTTGGATCATGTATCACTATTTGCATGAACTATGAACTATGCAGGACTGTGGTTACAGTATGGACAATGGTAATTTACAACTATTTAAGCTCAGCTGTTTGGTTTTCGTCAGTGTAAGCTCTGGTGTCATGGTTCTAGTGGCGCAGTCTCCTGTGTGACTGTGTTTGCTATGCTTTATTTTCCCTTGCTGGACCTATAATCCAATGAGATCAGTAAAGATTTAGGATGTTTTGACGTACTAAGATAAATGGTAATAACAGGTGTGGATGGTCTTGTATACGTGTTTGTATGTGCATGTGGGTTTATGAGTATGATTACTTGTTAATCTCCAGAGAGTGGACGTTGTAGCTGCTCACTATTTTGTACTTCCCTGGATGAGCCATTGGATCAATGGTAACATTGTTCTTGTACCTGTTTGATGGGTGGCATGGAAGGAGAATCATTATAGAGAGAAGAAAAGGAGAAATGTCAGAGATAAAAGAATAAAGACTAAAACTCAAAGGGAAAAAGGCAGTGTTGCAACTGAACAAGTATAAATTGAACAAGTTATTTCATAATTTTTTTTGTTTGTTTTTTTGTTATATTATGCAGCTATTCCTGGTTATGAGAGTTGTGTGTGCCATCATAATTCATAGCAGATCTATGTTTTCTTGTAGCTATGGGATGTGTTCCATATAGTTTAATAGTGGGGACATTAGTATTAAAGTGTGTGTTTGTGGGGGTGCTGGGGTGACACCAGTCAGTTCATATTTCAGTCATATAACATATCCATCTTTGCTAATGATTGCTCATATATAACATTGCATAAGTATTTCCCCCTTGAACTAAAATTTTCTTAATTCAGATTATATGTAAACATAAAATAACCCAGTGTAATAAAATGTGAGTAAGAAAATCAATAATATTTGCTCATTTATTTACAGCAACAACAACAACAAAAACTTCAAGCTTGAGATTACATAAATGTTCTGGTACAATGGCCGGCTGCCATCAGAAGTCACATAGTTAGTTAAATGATGTCCACCTGTTTGCAATTAACATGTCATTTGATCCCAGTATAAATACAGCTGTTCCTGGTAGGCCACAGAGTTTGTTACAGAATTATGCCTCAACAAACATCATGAGTAAAGAATAAAGTGCTATCAAAACAATTGCAAAACATTGTTCTGATTACTTCTCTGACAAACACTGACTTTTGACTCATTTTCAAAATATATGTCATCTCTTTGCCATCTCCAGTATTTGTAATAATTTGGATAAGCTCAATGGGGGAGTAAATAGTTATGCAACCCACTGTATAGTCAGATCCTTATAAAATCTGTTCACTCTAAGCCACTCAACTGCACTTAAGGGGTTTCCTCAAGTTACCATGATATGTGTGTGTGTGTGTGTGTGTGTGTGTGTGTGTGTGTGTGTGTGTGTGTGTGTGTGTGTGTGTGTGTTGCTTACCACACAGTCCGGGGCTCAGGCCATCCTGTAATCGTGCAGTGCAGCCGCACACACTGTTTTTCCCACACAGTGTGTGAGCGGGGCTTGATCACAAACTCCGGTGGATGCATTAGGTTATCCTTGTTCAGGTGCTTGTGATACTCCTCGTTGTCATGGATCTACAGGCATGTGGTCACACACAGGCTTGATATAGAGCTAAGATTTTGTTTATAAATAATGCAAACATTTATACCATACCATTCAGCATGCACCATTCATATTCGCATGTTTAACATGAACACAAACATGAAAACAGCACAGTAAGTTTGACAGACATCATGCTTCGTTATTGTTTGTTCAATCTATAGTAGGTTTCATTTACTCATAGGACAGGTCTTTGTAGTTTTTATCATTATATGATAGAAGTCTAATTTAAGCTTTCCTTTAGCTTACAACCTCATTCATAACATTAGCACACAGTCCAGAGACAACAGTGCACTGCTGCTGTGTCTTAAGAAACCTCAGGCATCTGGCACAACGGTGGGACGAATTATTACTCCACGAATCTGAATGAAGAAATTATGCTCTCTCTCTCTCTCTCTCTCTCTCTCTCTCTCTCTCTCTCTCTCTCTCAAGATAATAGGGCTTGCCAGTATAGAGACACAGCTAAACTTTCCAGTGCAGTGATGCACAATTTAATTGCATAAAAAAATATTTCAAGCAAAACTATAATGTGTGTGACTCTTATAATATAATTGCTATAATTACCATTGATTATCCTGACATACTATACATATATATATATATATATATATATATATATATATATATATATATATATATATATATATATATATATATAATGAAAATCCTATTCATTTTGGAGAGACTGGCTCTAATTAAATGTAAATAAAACCAAATACAGATTTTAGCGCATGAAAAAACAAATGGCCAAAGCAATTTAAAAATAATAATTAATCAGCTGCATGAATGCAAAAGTCCTACTCACTAGTGTCTTTTTACATGTATACACTACTTACATAGAATCAAAAGACATGATCTACATAATGACCTGAAGCATTACAAATATATAAGAACATGTTATCAAATATCAGTGTAACATTGTTTTAGTCACAATACAGGCCTTTACGATAATGGTTATGCTTCTTCTTTCTACATCACACTCAGTTATTAAGTCATGTATTACTGATCTGGAGAGAATAATTGTGACCATGATTGTGCTCCCGATCTGCACTGACCCTCTTGTTGAGGGAAATGCGTTCTGCAGACTCCCTCATGACGGTTCTGTGAGACTTGTGCTCCATGCGTTCCATCTCCACCCCGCTGGTGAAGAGGTCCCTGCGGGCCAGGTAACCAGCACTCTGTTTAGCCCGAGCTTCTTCAGTGTCTGACAGACCACTCGCAAACTCTTGACTTGGGTGGAGAAGGTGAGGGTGGAGGAATAGGTGTTGATTGGGATGTCAGTATCATCACAGCATATATACTCATATACATACATATAACATATTTTAATGTGAAAGCCTTTTTTCAGACTTCCACATACCACTGATGCTGTATTTATTATTGCTAATATCTAAGTATCATATCTGTTTCTAAAAAATAGTATCAACAGATTTTCTTCATTCCTGCAGTTCAAAACCTGCTCATTTCCCCCATATATAAGACTATGCGCAGTCCCATAAGTCCTGGCTCATACCTTCCCCTGAAGATGGGCACCACATAGCCTATAATCTGGTTCTCTCTGTCCACAGCCAGGTAGGTGGGCTTGGATCTCTTTGACTGAGGACTCACCCCCGTCTCATCCAGAGAAGTGAAGGTGGTATCTCTAATGCTAAAATGCCCACAGCAAAAATATTATACATAAGTAAATGTCTGGTAAGCAAAAACATGGTGAGGGAATATATATATAGTATGTTGGCGAGTAAAAGGAATGTGGGAGAAATGCAGAATTATGGATTAGATGGGTAAAGGAGGGAAGTAAGTCAATGCCCTTTAGTAATATTTACTAATATCCTAATAATAATATTGGTATAAGAAACCAATACTCTAACCAAGTTTGTTAGAGTTGAAATACTGTACATTTATGAAGCATGTTTGAGAGAGTCCACTCTGGAAAAGTTACACAAGCACATAATGTCCCGGTCTCAAAGCACACTCCGACCTTGGCATATGGATTGAATGATAGTATAGTTCTCACAGAGACAGGTATATTTACAGACTGTAAAGAGGGAGGTGCAAGTACAAGTGAGAGTAAAACTATCCACTCAGACCTCAACAGAATCTGTGCATATAAACTTAGCACAAAGTGGCAGGCAGTGTAACAGATATTGGTGTCTTGATCCAAGGGCTTTAAGCCTTCTGATTTCTAACCATATACTATTTACAAAATCTTGTATATTTCACATAGGTTGCATTGTTCTGTTATATTGTACAGTTTCTTGTGAAACAAATAAATTGGCTTAGAATCGCTTAAGAAGATTTTTTAGAACGGCGGAAATTGAGCAAAGAGTACTTTTTTCATGTGGTATTGAATATTTAAAATGCCAAATGGTGTTAAAGTTATAATGAAAACAGTGTTACCATATTATTTACTACCTAGTTTGGCCTATACCATATAGCATACTTCAGAAAGGGTTTAAAATAATTTTATAGAAAAAAAAACATTTAGTCTCAGCTAAATATCTCTCTTTGCCAGGGTTTGCAAACTTATCATAACCCTGGAAATTTACACTACAATTTTTTTAAATCCACATTAGCCTTTGTGCCAAATGTAGTTTAACTGCACTGCACAATGTGGTAACATGTCCAGTCCCACTTACATTATTATTATCATTTAAATCATAGTTTATTATCATTAAAATTGTGTTTTGATTCATCAAAACACAAGACAATGTGAAGTGTCCTTCAAACTAATTTTTTTTAATCCTTGGGATGTGTGTAAAAAGCATATGATTGTATGAAGTTTGGTACATTTCCACAGGAACCCCAGTGACACTTTGACAGCTCTAGGATTTGAAATCACAACATTTCAGCCACAGGACCTTGACCACTGAGCGACCTCTCTACAATAACACATTTCAATGAATTGGGTATTCAATTAATCCCTTAAACATCCAGGACCTGTCAGCAGCACCAGATTTACATTCCTCACTCTCATAACTATATATCATTCCTATTAGCTTCACTGTTGTGGCTAAATCAGTAAAGGCAGTTACTGAATAACTATAATAATAATAAAGGCTTTTTCTGAAAAATGAGCTGATATTTTAAGTGCAATACAAGTTATATTTTAACTTCTGATTTTTTTGAAGCAAATTGTCAGTTTGTAGCTAAGTAAGAGTTTTTTGTTTGTTTGTTTGTTTGTTTTTGAATTGATATTTTTGTTTTCCTTCTTTTAAAGCATACATAGTTTCTCTATTTTTTAACCAGGTTTTTCATAATAAGCATCCATATGGTTACTTTTTCACAGACAAGGCACTCTGATTAAGCTAATTTGTGTATGACAATCTGCATAAAAACCATATAAAATCAAAATCCAGATTAAAGTCATCAGTATGCCCCCAAAAACTAGGTAATATGAAGACAATGCAGACAAAGTGCCATGTCAAGTCTAGTAAATATGAACTTGATTTTATTTCAGATCGGCCCTGAATATAAGAATTCAGGGCCAACCAAAAATCCAACCAAATAATTTCAGTTACACTCAAACCAATCTTTGCAATAAAATCCAACCTTTTGTATGTACAAACAATTAAATCTTCATCGACCCAAAACCTCTTATCGAACCAATATTTATGCAACTCATATAAAAACAGACAAACTTTTGTAGACCTTGGTACAAAATACCCAGCATACAGTATGTTTGTCGAGAAGCTAAAATACAATATTAAAGGTCTCTAATAACAGGCTGCTGGTCTTAATAAAAACAAACCAAATATGTAGACTTTAGCAAATGCAGTGTTTGCACTGACAATAATACAAAGCGAAACCCAAGGTTGACCACGCTATAAAATCAAACTTCAACCTAAACATCAAAAACACAACAACAAGCCCTGCACTTCTTCACAGACTCATCACAAGCCAGACCTGAACATGGTTCTGGAATACATTTGTAGACATTCTAGCAGTCTCAGCAGGCACCACCAAAGGCAAAACAGACATGTATAAAGCATGCAGGATTCACAGACAAGTTGTTTGGTTTTAGGTGAATTTAGATGAATATTTAGTGGGATATGCAGGGAAATGCAAGGCAGCAATGAATGTTCAGCTGAAATGAATTACTGGGTCAGTGATATACTGGACCAAGGAGATGTTAAACCAGTGTTTAAGGATGGGACGTGATTAAGTTTTTGGATTTCACTCCTTAATCGCTTACCCTTTGGCGTCTTTTCTGTGGGCGGAGTAAGTGCTGGAGCTCTGCTGGTATTGGCTGACTGTAGACTGCGCCTCCCGACTACGGTAAGCACGGTCATAGTGACGGTGGTGCTTCTGGTAGAATGGGATCGATCCAGACATCGCCTTCTCCTTATAGCTCAGTGCCTAGCTTCTGCTCTGAAGATCTCTTACACTGAAGGCTTTAAAGTTTCTACACACAAGTTAAGTGAGTTCAGTTATATCTGCATAAGCAGAGGTGGGGTTTATTTTATAAGTGAAATAATGAACCTCATATTGTCAAGTTCTTTTTTTGTCATTTACTATGTTACAATGCCTAATTTTTTTCTCAAATGTCTAGAAAGGTCGTGTTAGGTTTAGGTCCTATCAATATTGGATTTATACAACTATTAAAATGTTCAAATAATAGATGACTTTATGACATATGTCAAAGGTGAAGTTACTCAGATAAATTCTTGTGTCTGTGGGATAATATTATTTTATATAATCACCCATAAGAGCCTGTGAATCCACACCTTTGGTAAAAAAGTTTAAAATTCAGGAAGCACATGCAAAAGGACCATGATGCACTGACAAAATCCGAAGGGCATTTTGGCAAAATCATGCAGCATAAAATTTTTTTATATAATTTACCGAGCATCTGACACAACAAACCTTTACATAGAACAATGCAATACAAAGTTAACAACACAAATTGAATAGTTTTTACCTTATCCAAAGCTCTGTGGGTAGAAAATCAATTCAGCTAGCACTGAGGTAACAGGATGGCTTCAGGTCCGAGGGAGGATCAACAAAGCTTAAAATTCACGCAAAGTACTGTGCAGTGGAGAAGCAATCTCCAACAACCAAAATAATACCGAGGCGGGACGACATGCCTCAGCCCCACGCGAGACCTTTTATGGCCAGAGAGGGGTTAAATATAGCCCTAGCTCAACTATCTCAGTCACACAGATAGGCTCTTAATTATTAAGGTATAGGTTAATAAGGTAATCATGTGAAATCATTTAGTAAGGTTAATTGAAACCATATATGATATTTACAAAATGATGTATGGTGTTAATCTGACAATTTGTACACGTTAAATGGAATGGAAAGAACCACACTTTCCTACACACCATCAGTCTTTCACTGCCTCTCTTATACCTGTGTGACGCAATTATTTTCACAAATGCCTTATTTTTTTTTTTTTTTACAATACCGTAACATTTTTTTCATGTACATAAATATAAACTTATCAGTCATCTGGGGGAAACTAGTAGGCCATACTGGCCAACAGAGCTTTGTTCCACACTAACAATAGCACATGCTATTGTTACTTCAGTTACGTACCAATGGTGCAATGCAAAAGTGTGTGTTTGAGGGGGTAGGTGGAGGGTGGAGGTTGGGGGTTGGGGTTTGTCTGTTCTAAAGTCTATTTGATTGTATTTTGTAATGATCCATTTCTGCATTATGACCTTGTAAATGTGTAATCATGTTTTTTTTTTTTTTATTATTACATACATTTTTGTGTAACTGTGCCATGCTGGAAGGCTTTAAAATAAAAAAAAACAAGATTTTATTAAGGAGAAATGATAGAGAATTGACAACTTGGCATGTAAGCAATTCATTTTTCTCCTTAATTGATTTCAAGCCCAAGGATATGCTGTATACTTTGTAGCCATGTCCTATTTCTCTGGGATATTTTGTGGAAACCACATATGAATAGAAGGTGCAGTGTTTATTATGTTTGAAAAACCTTGGCAGAAAAGTTCACATGGTGGAAACTAGAGATAGAGATAGAAGCAAAAAAGGTCACTTTATGTTTTATCTTTTATGTAAGTAAAATTGTGAAATTTCCTGTAATGTTTAAGTTTGAGGAACTTTCAGACGATTTTACCTCTTGGTTTTTGTTCAGTGTTTCTGAGGTATGGTTCATGTTTACTTATTTGTTTATTTAAAAACAGCTGGCCCACACAAGTCGTTATCATTTACCATTTGCCAGATGCCCTGATGTAGAGTTATATGCTGAAGTGCTTTATCTCTATCAGTAAATAGCTCTTCATACTGGTTCACTTGGTCATGGACTAAGAATACCATCAATAAAAAAACATAACTCTTTTATCCAGGCAAAATTTACTGGGCATACAGACAACACTGTAAGCACTTCAGGAAGATGAAGGTCTTTAGATGTTGTTTAAGGACTGACAGTTACTCAGCTGTTTGGATATTCCATCACCTAGGTGCCAAAATAGAGAAAGCTCCCTGAGAGATGGTGGAACCATTCAAGCAGTGGTGGAGAATCTGAGGGAACATGGTGTGGGGTGAGATAAGTGCTTAGAGGTAATTGGGTGCTGGTCTGTTTCTGGCTTTGTAGGCAAAATCTGATGTGGATTTCCACAGAAAGTCAGTGGAGGGAGAGAATCAATGGCATTGTGGGGGAGAACTTACAAAGCTGACAACTTGCAAGCTGCATTTTGGGTCAATTGCACTCGAAGGTAGACCTGCCAGGAATAAGTTGCAGTAGTCCGGTCTCAAAATAACAGGGGACTGAACAAGCACCTGAGTGGCCTGTATGGATCGAAATACAAAAAAATCGGTAGAAAAATAAACATTAGCGTTTCAGATAAACTTTGTGAGTGGAAAAGAAGTGTTGATTATTCTAAGCTTGTTTGGACTGACAGAAGGTGAGATCTGAGAGTTCCAGGGAGCTCTAAAGATCCTGATATGGAGATAAATCACCTGGGCTTACGTTTCAGCTGATGGGTTGGCACTGATGACACGATGTCTGCCAGACTTGCTAAGATCTGTCAAGTCATGTGACAGATAAAACAGTGCAAATACATTTTTAACAGTAGATTTTACATTTGCAGTTTTGTTAATTTTCATTAAAGGTGCCAGCAAATCTGGAAGACACAGAGAAATACAGATAATAGTAGGGAAGACCACTCATTTATTAGCACCTTAACCAATTTGCAGATGGTGTCCACTACAATGTACTGTATCCTGAAGTTCATATCACATTAGTATTAAAACCTAGGGTGGACAATAACTGACTATATGCACTTTGTTTTTAATAATCTACATTAAAACAGTTTATGTTATATTCATACTTCACATTGGCATTACTGATATTTAATACTTTTACTCTTATTTTATGACAAAAATAAATATTTTTCACTCCATAAAATGTTGTTTAAGCCTCCAGAGGTTCCATCTTCATTTATCAGGCAAGAGGTCATTCTCTAGTTATCTGTGTGCTTTTGAATATGGACTAGTATCAGACCATAGAGTGGAGGACAAGTGCCCCCTGCCTCTAAACCAGGAAAATGTATTAATATACTAGATTAAACAAAGATAAACATAAAATGAGACATGTCCTTTGTGTTCTAAATAAAACTAAAAACCTAATGAAAAAAGCATACAGGAAATGTTTTTGCTCAAATGGTAACATTAGCTACTTATAGTTATTCAAGTAATGTTAAATCATACAAACCTACAGATAAGTTACATAGGAAAGCATCTTTAAAATAAGTTATTTGTCACAAGAAAACATTTGATTTTAAGATTTGTGTATAGGTATGTTGTAATTATACTTTTTGGTTCACTTGACAGTTTTTTACCTGGATAATCTTTCAATTGACATATTATCTATACTTTCAGTTTAAATAAATGTTCTCAGTACTTTGGCCCCATGTGATTAAAATGTCTTCTGTGGCTGTACCCATCCAAAATGCTTCAGTGTGTTTAATATTTAAACCTTACTACCTCTCAGCTTGAATCCATATGACTGACTGGATGTGTTCCCTCTGAGTTCTCTGGTTTTCTTTCACTGTTCAAACACATGCAAATAGGTGGATTAGCCATAGCAAACAGTCTATCTTGTCATAGGATAGATTACCATACATTTTGCATCATCTACAAAATGAAAAAATATTTAATTTGCTTCAGGAAGGGCAGGTAACACTGCATTACTGATATACAGCAAACTAAGCATCCATAAATTAATAGAAAGACAGAACAGAACAGAACTGGGAACAGATATAGGAACAGAACTGGAACAATAACCAACTGGCCAACATGGTTCCTTAAAAAAAAAAAAATTAACAATTAACAATTAACAATTAACAATAAAAAAAACCTATTTGTCTTTGTTCACCCAGCTATAAGTTTATTAAATAAAATATGATATTAAGAAATCACATGCATTCCAGTTGGATTTGTTGTGCAATCAAGATCAGGCATTCCAGTGTCAAAACACTTATTCAGTCAAATTACTTTGTTAATGATTCTTGGTGGAGCTGTTTAATGCCAACATGAGTGCCTTTCCAAATGTGCATTTGCAACTATAACATTGCTGGGGCTTTTCTGTTATTGCTCAATGTTTTTTTTTTTTTACATTGGATATTTTTGTGTTGCACATTAGTGTTTAGTAGTATCATGAGTATTGTAAGGCCAAAACAATACTATGGGTTCCGCCATATTGTTTCTTTTTAAGTGCTCAACCCCCTGTTAAAGCACTTTTCTGTTAATCATTGATGTAATTAAAAATTAGTGATATTTGCTAGTTGATTGCTGTTTGGTTAATTTTCTTTCCGAATTTCCCTTACAAACTAATTGCCATATTGTTGTATCGACTGCACCGATGCATCTGTGATTATCTAGGCAATCAGAGTGGTACAAACAAAATATATTAATGCCAAAACATATGCAGTGTTTTACAAAAGTGAGTACCTCACATTTCAGCAACCATTTTAGTATATCTTCTCAAGGGACAATACCATAGAAATAAAACTTGGATATATTGCAGAGCAGTCAATGTGCCGCTTGTATAGCAGTATAAATGTATTGTCCTAAAAAGTTCTTAACATACAGCCATTATTGTCAAAATAGCTGGCAACAAGAAAGAAATGCCTTTGTGGAACAAGCAGCCACACTTTTTTTCATGTTTGGTGTCACCTGTTTTTTTACCACACACATAAGCCTTTCAGGAATTAAATGACTCACTATACACTGCATGAACTGGTTTGGGATTTGTATTACAATGATGATGGAAGCCTTTGTGGCTCATAACATCTAAAGGAACACTTTGTCTGTATAAGATTTTTAATAATAACAGTATAATGTTGGTTAACAAACAAAATGTGGGATATATTTGACCATCTTTGTTTTTTATATATAGAGAGTAGTATTTTACATATAGTGTGTGCAAACTATTAGATGTTGGGCTGGGAAAGACTGGGTTTGGCTGGAGGCTGAGCATGAGTATGAAAGAATGTGTATCATAGCAATGGAAAGGTGTTCAGTTTGTTTTATATGCCCGGTTTTATAATTTTGTACTTTTCTAGCTTTGGGTTGGCAACTTCATCAGCAATTGTACTATAGTGCTTTTTATCTTTTGCATTATTAAGTGTTTTTAGCGTGTATTACAAATCAGTATATTCAAATAAATGATTCATGCATGATTAATATCAGCATATTTGAAGCAACAGTGAGCACTATGTACTTGCTCTTAACTGAATGGGTGATTTTTCAAGCGTAATAAGTGTGGCAGAAGAAAAGGTTGTTAGGGTTTGAGGTGGTTTCCATGTTAGAGGGTCATGAACAGGCTAAGGCCTTTACCAAAGTAAAGAGTTAAAAGTAAGGAAGGGTGGATGAGGTAATAGTTGACATATAAGAATGATGGGTGGTACACAGGATGCAGAAGATGGTATATAAATATCGATACTGTATATGGTATATATTATTGTGCTTTGACTGTGTTTTTGGGTGCTTCCATGGAACTGCCTGACTATGTTTTTTTGCTGAATAAAGCCCTTTTTCTTTGACACCACAACACTGGATCTTGAACCTAGTTTGTTTATTTTGCTTGGAATTCTAACCCTGGTATTGAATTTGTTACCTTGCACAAGCAAGGATGATTTGTTAGGGAACTTTAAGGAAGCACTAGTAAGATTTGTAGCACAATATTTGTGGTATTGTAATGTTGAATTATATGTTTTACCACAAAATATAGTATGACAAGGCAACATTAGGATGGGTACACAAAACTAACTGGGGCACGATGTAACGTGCGACATTTAATGCAGAAAACAAACAAACTTAAGACAGTAAGACGGGGCGATTTGTGCCAAACCGACAATTTTGTGAAGTTAATGAATTTATATATATATTATATACATATACAGGTACCAGCCAGTACTTTTATAATGATTAGTCATTATTTAATTTGACCTGCTTTCTGTCTATTTTTGAAGTGGATTTTTTCTACCTAAAAAATTTTGATAATAATGAAGGGATGATTTAAAGTTTGAAATAAAGGTACAATAGGAAAACAGCTGCTTTCCTAAACTCTCATTGTCTTGTGTCTGACTATTAGCTCTCCCCATATATGGACATGTTGCAGAGTCTACGTAGGCCAGACTCTGACTGGGCTTGGATAAACTAAGTAACAGCACACAGGGGTGTTCATAATCTATTTTTGTAAACACATTCATTAGCGTCAATGCAAAATACAGTCACTATGTATATAAGGAAATAAAACGTTCATTATTTAGTTCTGGGCTTTAGATAAAACGTATTTCTTGTTTTTTGTATTATTTTTAAAGCCCGAGCTATATTGTACACCCCTATAACCCTAGTTGGGCTGATCTTGATATCCTGTCCGGAAGCTGGCGCTCCGATTATCAGGAAGTTTGGGCGGTGGTTGAGAAGGCCGTCAGTTTCTTTGGTTTCAGGTATGAGTCTTGTTCTCATATATTCATTTTTTTAATTTTTATTATCTGAGTTACACGTATTTTCGCATTAATTGTGTGCATAGCTGTTTCTGAGTGTATTCGTCAAATTCAGTTTGGGTGGAGCGATTTAGCTCTTGCTAGCAAGGTTTGCTAAGCCGTTGAGATACGAGCCGGTCAGGTAACTGACTTGTAATTATTTTTCATTAGAAATATAAGTCACTGGTATATCGACTTGCCATTTCTTCGACGACGTTTCAGATATTTTTTGTAGCATATTATATTTTTTGAACACTACACAGTAAGCGATGTCTTGTCGGTGGAGCGATATAACCGGAATCATATAATCTAACAAAATAACTCCAGTCGAAAGGTTTTCGGTGTTGCACATCAAACCTTGACTTTTCGTTATATCTTATGCTATATTATTAGCTACCTTATAAATAATGTAATACACTCACCGAGCTTTAGTTAATCTTTGATCCAGTTCATTTCCACTGGCTCACGGCCTTCTATAGGAATGCATTTGTAGTGTAAACGATCTGATCGTGTCTTTACAAGTGGGAGTAAAACAAGCAAAACACAAATCACTCAACGTGTTCAGTTGTCTGCTTTTGCCATCCTTTTGCTGAAAGTTTAGTGTTTGATATATTCGGTATAAGCACAGTGTGATCATGTTCATATTTTACTTCTCATATATATTTTAAATGAAATCAGGGCTGATATTATAAAATAAAAAGGAGAAATGTGTTTGGTAAAAGGCAAAAAAAAGAAATCTAAATCCAGGCCCAACACGTGTTAAAATGTATCATCATGCTTTAATCTTATGTATATAAATATTGTTAAATTGGTTGTTAAAGTTGAGAAAGGGCTTCCACTGGCTGTGTAGTGTGTGTGTGTGTGTGTGTGTGTGTGTGTGTGTGTGTGTGTAGCCTAAACTGAGAAAATACATTTATCCTTCTCCGATCTGTAATATGTTCCCGATGCTGATGTGTTTTTTTTTTTTTTTTTTTGTGCTTCATCAGTATTGTGAAACTGCCCTCTCCTTTCCTAAAAGCGTAGCTGTTTTGTGTTACAAAGAGCGAATTCCTGCATGCTGATTAAACAGAGTGGTTTAGAACAACAAGAGTCTATCGAGCAAATTTCTTCCATACGAGTGTGGCAACTGGTCTGGTATAAATGGCTCTTGTTAGTCATCATGACATCCTCACAATCTCATGGAGGCCTGGTGATGTTGGTGTTTTTAATGCTTGAAAAACATGCAAGCAGGAAATGGGCATTCCTGTTGTGTCCATCGAGCCTATAGTTCTTTTGAAAAGATTTCCTGAAATCTACTTTGCACTTGATTTTGTTCTTATGTTTCTCTGTGGTAAGGAAACACGTCAGTCATCTTAACCACTTTGGATATTTTGCATTATGTCATCATTGTCTTGGTACATTTCTCTTGCGCTTTGCCAGACAAAGGCTGCCCCGCTCCCCTTCCTTTAACAAGTAAAAAAATATTCAATAAAAATCTCCTCTCCAAACTTTCGTTAATCTGCTGTTTTTTGTTTTGTTTTTGCTCTTAGGTAATATCACAGCAGAGGCAAGATGTCCAGCAAAAGTCGTGTGAAGGCAAAGACCGCGAGGAAGCGCCCTCAGCGTGCGACCTCCAACGTCTTTGCCATGTTCGATCAGTCACAGATCCAGGAGTTCAAGGAAGCCTTTAACATGATCGATCAGAACCGTGACGGCTTTGTGGACAAGGAAGATCTGCATGACATGCTGGCCTCTCTGGGTAATTTATTTATTTTTTTTGTATCTTTTATCATTTTCGGTATCATGCAGACATTTTGTGTACAATATGCATGTGGCAAAGAGTTGGGTATCATTTATTTTTCTTTTGCATTCTGCAAGTTTTTGTGAAATGTATAAACTACTGTTAAAAAAGTTTCTGACATGTTTGTCTGATTCTGATTAGAATGAACTTGTGGTAGGGAGTTTCTGTTTAGGGTTTGTTTGACTTCATACCAGATGAGGTAACAAGTTAACTCTCCGGACAGGAATAGGTGGAGTATGTCAGAAGTTATGGCCATCTCTCAAGTGGGTGTGGCCTTTTGTGCTCTGTCACTTTGGGTAGCTAATTACATGAAGGTTGTATTGGGTATAACTGCATATCTGTAATAGTTAAGCACTACCTGAATGTACCAATTAATATTTTAGAGGCAAACCACAGTTTCTTATAGTTTCTGAAGTGTTATACAGGGTGTTTGCCATGGAAGCCAATGGTATATCATGAACACCTAAAAACAGTATGTTTAAATTGTTTGGCTGAATGGACTTGGCCTTGACAAAAGCAGTGCTGAAAAGAAACCTCTTACGAGTTCTTCCTTGTTAAGCTTTTACTACTCTGGAACTTCACACCTGGCATGATTCATGTGGTGACATGTTCGATAAGCATGGAGTATCATTTGTTTTGCAGTCTGCAAGCAAAGGTCTCTATTAGCTTGCAGATAAATGTTTTAACAGGTTTCATCTCACACTTAGATTTACACTTATGCTCAAAGTTTTGTAGCATGTTTACAGAGTGTGAATTCGGCTGTTGCATTAGTATTGCGAGTTGAAATGAAACCTATATGCAGTTTGAATGTCTTGTTTTTGTGCAGTATACCAAATATGATTTGTAGTGATCTGTAGAGAAATTACTAAAAATTCCAACATTTCTTTCAACATCTATTTTTGGTTTGTAAAATATTAAAATTTGTGTATCGTTACACGTGTTTTTTATTGTGCTGTTCCACACCTTATTCAGATTTCTCTCTTTATTTAATATTCAGGTAAGAACCCGACTGAAGCCTATTTGGAGGAGATGATGACTGAGGCTCCTGGGCCTATTAATTTCACAATGTTCCTCACTATGTTTGGAGAGAAACTGAACGGCACTGACCCAGAAGATGTAATCCGTAACGCCTTCGCCTGCTTTGACGAAGAAGGAACCGGTAAGCGCATTTAACCTGCAGAATCTTACAGACCACAGATTATTTAATTTAGTTTTCAGAAATAATAGATGCTTGTTCTAGATCCTGGAAAAACAGCACGTTTTATGTTTGAACATTTCAGAACATTTATGTTTGTGTTTGTTAATAAACATTATTGAACTATTGAATTCTGTAATCTACACTTTGTTTAATCGATCATCTGTTCACAAACCATTCTTGTCTACTCAGGCTTTATCCAGGAAGACTACCTGCGGGAGCTTCTGACCACAATGGGTGACCGCTTCACAGATGAGGAGGTCGACGAGCTCTTCAGGGAAGCCCCAATCGACAAGAAGAACAACTTTAACTATGTGGAGTTCACGCGTATCCTCAAACACGGAGCCAGAGACAAGGACGACTAAATACAGAAACCTCCACGCGTCTCTAGTCTTTCCTTTTAATCTTCGTTCTCACTTAAAGGAGCTTTACCTAACGATTCTGGAAATATTCTGAGATAAATGCCAACCTCAAAAATCTGCCAGGCTGCTTTTTGTTTGTGTGTGATTTATTTAAAGGTAAACTTTAAGGGGGAAAACGTGTTTAGTTTAAGACAAATCACGTGTTAATGTATATCACCCTGTTTTTTGAACGTGTCCAGATTTGGACTTGGCACAGTTGTTTGTTTTTGGGGTATGAGGAAGTTTCACAGTGGGTTACTTTAAACATAATTAATTCTGTTGTGTTTATGCCTTTATTAATTATATTTGATTATATCTATGTATTTTAGTCCCTAATTGTTTATCCCACTAAAGTGTACCTTTAAGTAAACACAACAAACACTTGATGTAGATGCAGCAGAACTGCACATAACAGTCTTGGACCTTCTGGAGGTCTAGTTTCTCAGTGCTTTAACGTGGTAAAATGTGAAGAGGTGGTGGGGTCCATAAGCATATTTGCTGTTATGTACCGATCTAGCTAAATTTTTACATTTTATAATAAATATGAACTTTTTTTCAATAAATCACCTAAACTGAAACGTCTACTGGCTTTTCTCTATTTATTTAGCAACATTTCTTTTTTCAAGAAGGTGAAGGGGCCTTTTTTATTTCAGATTGTGTGCTTATGTGTTCAGGTAAACCTCTCTGATTGTGCAGTAAGATTATACACGAGTGCTTTTCTCCCCCACATACCAAAGCTGTTTCCCCCCTCATACCAGTCAGCATGCTCCAGCTTGCTTGGGCTTAGTTCTTCTGGAATTCTACAGCTTTCAAAACTAGGGTTAGCGTATGAAAAAAGTTCATATTCAAAAATATATTTAATTTAAATTGCAGATACATTAGTGACGTAGTGTGTATGTAGAAGATTAGAAATAATTCAGTGTTGATAAATGTGTTCATAAAATTGTTCAATCCACAAAAGCAGCAGAGTGTAGCAGCATAAAAAACAGCAACTTTCATTATCAAATGAATAAACAATTATATAAATCTTAATCTAACTCGTGTTATTACAAACATGTAGACATGCAGGTAGTTGGGTTAAAAGATGCAGATGTAGAAGACAGGGGGTTTGGAGATGGATGATCTGCTGTGGAGACCCCTAATGGGAGAAGCTGAAAGAAGTAGAAGAACTATTTTATTATTACAAGATTGTAAGAAAAAGCTATATGAATGTTGTTTAGACACAATCATCAGAATAAAGTAAGGTATTGTGTAGTTTTTGTTTGTGGACACTTTTGAGTAAAAGACAGGAGGTGGAGCTGGAGGTAGCAGAGCTGAAGATGTTGAGGTTTTTGTTGGGAGTGACGATGAGGATGGACAGGATTAGAAATGAGTTTATTAGAGGGGAGAGCGCATGCAGAACGTTTTGGAGACAAGGTGAGGGAGGTGTGATTGAGATGGTTTGGACATGTGCAGAGGAGGGGCATGGTGTATATCAGTAGAAGAATGCTGAGGATGGAGCCACCAGGAAGGAGAAAAGAAGAAGGGCAAGGAGGAGGTTTATGAATGTGGTGAGGGAAGAGTCAGATGTAGAGGACGCCACCAATCTCCAATCCAGTTTGATTCCAAAGGTGTTCAATGGGGTTGAGGTCAGTGCTCTGTCTCAGGCCATTTGAGATCTGAATGATGATTAGCCATTTCTTTATAGAGCTTGCTTTTTGTACATTTCTGTACATGGTGGAAGAGGCTTCTCAGATTTTCTCTTTCTCTTTTTATTTATTCCTTTCTTTTATTTACCTAGTTTTTCTTTTTTTAAATCGATTTTTAATAGCATCAACACAGTATGACACATTCCTTGTACATGCAACTTATGATGCATGGCAGTGAAGGTGATTCTGATTCTGAATGTATTAATAAACACTATTTAATGTTTTTATACCCAACCATATTAAAGCAGCACTCAAAGAAACGTACTATAAATGTTGGCCATCGCACGAGCCATTAATGAACCTAATGAATTGCTGCCTTGGTCGTGTCTCCATTCAATGCGCCCTATCTAGGTTTTTTTATTTTCTGGCTCCATGTGGATTAGGTTAGACCCGCCTACCACAGCGTAGTTCAGCCAATAGGGATCCAACATGCGCATGCGCACATTGATTCCGAAAATGGCAAGATGGCACGCCGAGTCATTCAGCAGCTGCTGATCACTTTAGGTAAAGTATATATTTTAATAACTGTAGTTTAAGTCGTATTTAGGGTGTCTAAACGTTTCAGTTAAGACGCCAGTCTCATTTTGTAAATGCTGATTGCAGAACATGAAACTCGGTGAGAAACTCCGCTTCCGGGTGCGAGTTCAATGGCACAAGGGCAACTGAAAGTGCAATAATGCGACTGTGGGAATGTTCATTATGATTATTTAACCTGCCTGATAATGTGCAAAACATATTTAATTCATCTTGTTATGGAAACAACTTTGGACTTTCAGCCAACAAAAGTGATGAAGTCCATCACCACATCTGTTAATAATAATAATAATAATAATAATAATAATAATAATAATAATAATAATAATCTATTATTATTATTATGTGCACATTTATTAAAAAGCATTCGTTTCTCCGTTTTTATTTAAGTATTTGATATTAATTAATTTTCTCCAGTAAATGTATAGCAGCTACAGTCTCCTTCTGCTGTCAAAGTGTACATCATTAGGGTCTAAGAGCTTATTTTCCAGATGTTTATCATAAAGTACTTTATTTAGTCAATTTTTATCGATGTAACAGTAAGAATACAAGGCTGTTTACACACACAATATAAAAATAAAAAGTATATTAATATATTCTGAATATACAGTATGAAAAGGTTAAGAATAATATTATATATATATATATATATATATATATGTGTGTGTGTGTGTGTGTGTGTGTGTGTATACACACATATACAGTAACGACCTCGCTCGCAAAATCTTACCCTGTTTCACGAGCAAATTTCGAAGGCACGAGCAAACCCACGCTGCCGGTTCCCCGCTTTCGCCGGGAGGGTCGCATCAGTCGCTTAATTATGACGTATCACTCGGTCGCTCTCGTTGTTCAGTGCAGCAAATACATAATGGACTTACGGGCAATTTTCAAGAACGATTTATGCTCGTTCAACGGGGTTTTACTGTGTGTGTGTGTGTATATCTATATATATACACACACACACACACACACACACACACACACATAAATATACATATATATATATATATATATATATATATATATATATATATATTAATCACATGTTAGAGTTTGCTTTTATTGACACCTGTGCAATAATCATGCTGTCTATTCAGCATCTTGATCTGCCACACCTGTGAGGTAGATGATTCTCTCAGCATAGGAGAAATGCTCACTAACACAGAATTAGACAGATTTGTGAACAATATTTGAGAAATAGGCATTTTGTGTACATAGAAAAAGATCTTTGAGTTCAGCTCATGAAAAATGGGGGCAAAAACAAGTGTTGCGTTTTATAAATTTGTTCAGTGTATATACATATACATGAATTAAACAGAAGGGATGGATGGATATGTGTGACGGATATGGACACAAGTACAGATTAAAGTGTCCATGTGCTGGATATATATAGAAACACTTCCATAGTAAGGACCAACATCACGTTATTCATTAGAGGTTATTGAATCACCGAATTGGGCATTGAACTCTAGTGTCCAATAAATTGGAGTGTTTTTACTTTACTAGTAATACCACTGTACTAGAAGTTTCACTGATTATAACTGAATATAAAACTGCATTAGTTATGCAGATTACAGAGTCGTGTTATGTCTGTCCATCCATTTCATCATTAATATTATAAAATAATAAATGAGAGAGACCATGGCAACTTTGATATAATGGTTGCTATAATGCATTATTAATTTTGGTCCATGGCCCACTGTCATGTTTGATTTTTGGCCTTTCTAAGGGAGGGGTTTGGGCACATAGTGTAATAGCCGTGTAACACTGAATAGTGGCATTCAAAAAAAATAAAAAAATTCTCCACTCTGATTCCTTTTTTTTTAATTTTTGTATTTTTTTTTACCACTATAGGTGAAGGATGTCATAGCGCTTTTTCATGGCTCTAAAAGTGGTGCGAAGGCTGCATGTGCTGCGGCAAGCAGCTTTTCCTCATCCGCTCTGTCCCACCAATCTGAATGTGTCTGTTAGACAACACATATGCCTTCCAGGCGTTCCCACCTTGTTCCAGGACGGCCGTCATGCTCTCCCCGGTAAAGAGGGAAAGCTGTGCATCACGACTCGCGAGCCTCTCTTTCTCGTGACCGGATCCATCCGGCTTCCCGGTGACCCCTCGACAGGAGGGGCGCTCACCTCTCTGTTGCACGGCCTCAGCGCTGGTGAGGAACGTGCCTTTAAAGAGCGCCTCGTCTCCTGCAAGAGTTCTCAAGAGGTTCTGCACCTTGTACACTCCACGCCACATCTCTCAAGTGCAGGAGCTGTTGCTGTTCTCCATCGACTGGCTGATTTGGAGCAGGATGGAGCCAAAGGACTTAAGGAGCCTGAGGTGCTGCTCTCTGATCCGGTTTTAAATAAGTTGTGCATGAGGTTACAGCAAAAAGCTGGCGAACTAGAAGACAAGGTGGTGGTGAGAGCGCTGCTGGGCTCCACACGCCTGTATTTAGACCCACAGAGTTTCCTAGTGATGAGGTTGATGTCTGAGAGCCAGGCGCGGCTTAACACAGGACGCTTGAGCATCGGGACGCTGTGCGAGTTAGTGCAAGCGCTTTTCGCAGTAAATGGGCCGGATTGTGGCATCCTAGACCAGGCTATGGGGCAGATCCAGGACAAAGATCCAACTCATTGGAATTCCAGTGAGCTGACCTTGGTCTATAAAATGCTAGCTGCAGGGTTGGGTGAGGGTGGACGTTATCAGGATCTGCTGAATGAAATGAACACCAGAGCACTCAGACTTGCCACTAGAATGGACCCCATAACAGTCAGTGAAACATTAGGAGCTTTAATGATGCTGGGCCAAAAACAGGCACTCCCACTGGTCATAGCATTATGCAAACAGGCCGTGCGTCACGTGGAGAGCTTTACGGATACAGAACTGTCGAATGTATTGAATGCACTTATGTACTATGGACACAGTGATCGCTTTCTCGTCATGGCTCTGGAACGCCATGTACCCAAAATAGCCTTCACGCTCATCCCGAGACAGTAACCAGGGTAATGCAATATTTCGGGTGGCGGCGCATTTTTTCTCCTCCGGTTTTTGACGCGGTGGCTGAAAGCTTTGTGTACAGGGCAGATGACTACACCACGGACCAGGTATCTCGGCAGATAGTGGCGCTGGGAACGGTGGGATACGTACCTCAGGAGGCTGGGCGACTTTTCCGGAAGGTGGAGTCCGTCCTCAATGCACGTTTTTCACACTTCCAGCCTCGAACGCTGGTCGAGTTGCTGCATGCATGTACCCTGCTGCAGAGATTTCCACTCAACTTTGTGTCAAAGGTCTTCAGCCCATTTTTCCTACAACAGCTTCAGGGTAAGGGGGTCTATCTGGTACCTACACCTTTTTATTATTTCAAACCAAAATATATATTCTACTGTGGTGCTGTGGTCAGAATTGGCACTGGTGATGTACACCTGCTTACTAATAAGTTAACACTGGATTTAGAGAAGCTAACAAATTACTAGGGAGTAATTTTGAATTGAGTGTATACAGTATTCGTACATTATATTTTTAATTAGTCTTGTTTCCTGTCAGAGGGCAGTGTAATGGATCAGGGAGTGTTGGCTCAGCTTACACAACTCTACATGACTATGAAACTGGAATGTCCATTCTATCGGGTGTGTGTTTAATTCTTTCTGTACATCTAAACTAGCGTGTCAACTCAAAATGCCTATTTAATACTTAATCTTTTTTTGGAATAATATTTAGGGTCCACAATTTTTACCCAAGCTGCGAGTGAAGTCATTTCTGTATCCTGGGTGTTCATTGGAAAGTCTGGCAGACCCTCACCTTTATAACTGGGTGAAGAATGGCCTCGTGGATTTGCTGGGAGATCAAACTTACTTTGCCTCTAAAGTCCTTACACCATATTGTTACACACTTGGTAATGTATGAAGACATTGTTATATAACACAATAAATCTGCTTATGTACAGCGAGAACAAGCTCTGTTGTATTAGCTGTTTACTCCAGCACACTGGATTCATTTGCAGAATAATAGCTGATGTTAAAATGTAAAACATCGTTTACAGTTTATAGAAGCCAACAAACTATTTATCAATGTCTAAAAAAAACCTTTTTCTTCAGATGTGGAGATAAAAGTAGATGAAGATGGCTTTGTCTTACCGGCCAGCCATGTTGATGAAGTATATAAAAGGTAATAGAGTTTAAAAGAATAAATTCGAGTGGGTTCGTGTTTAGTCCGTGTTAATAAGCATATCTTTATATACACGATCAGAATTGCTGTTTGTATTGATGGGCCGAAGCGCTTTGCTGCTAATGCCAGACATCTTTTGGGGAAGGAGGCTATTAAGCAGCGACACCTAAAGATTCTTGGATATGAAGTGGTTCAGGTGAGTTTCATGGCCAGGTTTTGGTTTTTATCAGTCATTTTCTTGTGTGAGATATATAATAAAAAAATATATTGTTCTGGGCAACATAAAAGTGAATAATACATGGTCGCCATTGTTTACAAAAAAAGAATTGAGACGCTAACGCCCCACCTTGATTTCTCCTTAGCTTCCCTATTACGAGTTTGAAAACCTAAAGGACAAGGTAAACATCGTGGAATACCTGCACAAGAAGATTTTCCCTCACACCTACCGCCTGAGCTGGTGATCACTAGCTTTCCATATGCAGCAGGTTTCATGGCAGACTCGTTCCCTCAAACATATGAAGACTACTCTGATACTAAAGTCACAAATTGCCTCAGTTTCATTACATAAACAGATTTCCGTTGCACACGTCGCAATGCTGATGACTTGTTTTTCTTTTTTAATGATCATGTCCTAGTATCTAATGTATTTTTTTTTTCTTTCAGACTTGTACTATAATAGTACTATATAAATTATTTGTTTAAATAAACCAAAAGGGCCATGGTGCTTTTTTAATGTTGTCATTCATCATTAAATAATAAGGAATTTAAATTCAGCTGAAATTTTACATGATCATGCCGTGTTTCATGGAATCATATGTGCGTTGGTATGTTATCTTCAGATTGTAGCACACGGCTTATAATGGGATGGGGGAAAGCATTTTTTCAAGAAAATCAAATCCTGTACCCACATTGCCAAATATAGAATAATTTATTTGTTGGTAGCTGGCAACCCTTTGTTGCTGTACAAAGTCATTGAGGTACTTTTATTTAGAAACAAAATAGAGAGAATTGTATATATGATCAAAAGTTAATCAAACAAAAAAAAAAAGGTCTGTAGTTCCTTTTAACGATTATCTCCTGACACTTAGTTGAAGTGACTATTACTTATTAGACAAGAACATAAGCAGGGCAAAAGAAAGCCTGGCTGTGTTTACAGTCGTGAATACTTTTAAATCATTAACCCCCAGAGAAATTGAGCTTATATGAACCCTTCCCTTCTTTTTTTTTTTTTTTATTTCTTTTTTTTACAAAACTGAATGCAAGAATCGCAGTGTTTTACATGTCGTATGCATAATTGTACTGTATGATGCATACGTTTTAAGAAAGTTAAGACGAGTTCATCGGGTTTTTATGATGCTGGAATTTGAGGAAGTCCAAATTCGTCAACCAGAACTCCATCCTGTTTCGGGGAAAAAATTAAAACATGCCGAATGCATTATTGCTGACAAAGCAAATTAAAAAGTAAAGAACACCACTACATATATTTAGATCTAAAGCAAACATCTCAGCCATATAGTCAACTCTGGTGTTTCTACTTACCCGGTTGGTGCTTCTCTCTCCTGGAGTGCTATCTGGTATAGCTGGAGCTGAGGAGGCCTCGTCAAGGTAAGAGCTGTCATCGTCCAAAAGGAGCTCGTCTCCAAGTGCGTCCAGTTCTAACAAGCACAACATAAATTCATCAATTAAAAATAAAACAAGTGAATAGTGAAGGCTTCAATAGGTAGGACTACACTACCATTAAGTCTTTGATTGTAACATGGTTTTTGGTACCATATGGGCTGATCTGAGATTTCACACAACAGTCAGAAAACTGAGTGAGTGACTGGTGAATAAGTAAGGTCAGAGGAAACATCAAAATTCAATGGAGTTATTAAAAAAAAATCAGACAAATCCACCAGTTCTTCAGATGCTGAGCTAAAAAATTATTCAGACTGATACAATAACTGAAAAAAAAGAAAGCCTCCATCTTCATATACTAACCTGCTTCTAGATCATCTTCATCAATATCCGGCACTCCATAACTGCGGCTCAGAGCCTCCTGGACTTCATTAGCATCCTCCATCATGTCCTCCAACTGGTCTTGAAGATCCTACAACCCACGTTACGTTTTATCCACAGCACATAAGATCACATCATTGGTCAAATCTCTCTCTCTCTCTCTCTCTCTCTCTCTCTCTCTCACATACATACATACATATATACAGTGAGGAAAATAAGTATTTAAACACCCTGCTATTTTGCAAGTTCTTCCACTTAGAAATCATGGAGGGGTCTGAAATTGTCATCGTAGGTGCATGTCCACTGTGAGAGACATGATCAAAAAAAATTATCCAGAAATCACAATATATGATTTTTAAACTATTTATTTGTATGATACAGCTGCAAATAAGTATTTGAACACCTGTCTATCAGCTAGAATTCTGACCCTCAAAGACCTGTTAGTCTGCCTTTAAAATGTCCACCTCCACTACATTTATTATCCTAAATTAGATGCACCTGTTTGAGGTTGTTAGCTGCATAAAGACACCTGTCCACCCCATACAATCAGTAAGAATCCAACTACTAACATGGCCAAGACCAAAGAGCTGTCCAAAGACACTAGAGACAAAATTGTACACCTCCACAAGGCTGGAAAGGGCTACGGGGAAATTGCCAAGCAGCTTGGTGAAAAAAGGTCCACTGTTGGAGCAATCATTAGAAAATGGAAGAAGCTAAACATGACTGTCAATCTCCCTCGGACTGGGGCTCCATGCAAGATCTCACCTCGTGGGGTCTCAATGATCAAGGTAGTATCAAAGTTTTGAGACTAATGATGCTATTATTAATTATCAATTATGCTATTATGCCACGGGCGTTACCACGTCTGCAATTTCTTTATGGACAGCAAGAACAAAGAGCAAATGTGAAATTCTGAACGAAACTGAATGTGTGCTTTAAGAGCAGCAGAACAACACTAGAAGACGATGAAACATCAATGAGCTTCACCACCGAAACCGTTTGCCAACTTATGCGTGATGATCGTCGGAGTACCCTGTTGCTGCCAAGTTCGTCCCCAGGCTGCTGACCCAGTAGCAGAGGAAACTCCGTCAGCGTCCTTTATATCGAGGATCATTACAGGTGACGAAACCTGGGTGTACCGGTACGACCCTGAGACGAAGCAACAGTCTTCACAGTGGAAGAGCCTATCATCTCCACAAGAAAAAGGCAAGGCAGGTCCACAGCTTCTCCAAGTGCATGCTCATCGTCTTATTTGACATTTGCGGCATTGTGCATGGAGAATACGTCCCCGCGGGCCAGGCCGTCCATAGTGACTTCGCCTGAAGGAGGAAATTTGACGAAAGCGACCGGACCTTTGGCGCACTAGTCTCGAAACTTTTGTATACCACCTCGTACAACACTATATAATAACAGGAACGTTTTCTGTATATGGCTTGTTTTGCCTGGTGTGATTTGCTGTTTACCTCAATCTGATCAATCTTCACATTCTTGTAAGCCTTCTTCATTTCTTTGGCTCCAATCTTCATAGCATCCACCTGTCAAACAGGAGTCAATCAAGTAGCTAAGTCAGCTCACAGGAAACAAATATGACATACTGATTATTTGCTTAAAAAAAAAAAAAAAAAAAAACAACGCATTCCTAATGTAATCCTAATTGAATTTGAAAGGATTCTCTACTACATCAGTATAACTATACAGAAGCATTTGTTGTTTGTGTTTCAGTTAGCATAATATATTTAGCTGTACCTTAAGTACTATAATCAGAAGAGAACTGAGGGAATTTCGGGAAAAAAAAAGAAACTGTTCTTACAGTTGTTTTTGTGTCTTTAAGTGTCTGAATGGTGTAGTTGGCCTGCTCCATGTTAAACGACTGCTGCATCAGCTGATCTCTCTGTCCTTCATACCTGCGTGCGAACCGCCACCCCCCCCCACACAGTATTAAAAACCAATTACGATGACAGAAAAAAGGTTGGTCTATAGCAAATTATACTTACATTCTTTTCTGTTTAAGCACTCGCATTGCTTTCTGCTTTACCATATTCTGAAAGACACAATGGTCAACAATATTAGCAAATCAAAATCCAATGAATGTTCTCGCACTCCTAACCATCGTCAATGATTCAAGTAGTTCTAACATTAAACAGCAGTATTTCCAAGCATCAGACATGCATGTGAGGAGATTTCTGTAATGCAGTTGGAACATATTTAAGTAATTATACTTTATTAGTAGAATTTAGTTGGTTTGTTTAGTGGAAAACACAATAAATCTTCATTCAAAAAACAATTCTTACTCCTTTTACTTTTATTTAGCTTTACATTGTCCAACAGACGACTCGTTTAGTTTCTATTTTGTCCAGCAACCAATTTGCTAATTTATGTTTTCCGTTTATCGAGTACTACATTAACAAATCTATTTAAAACCGTAGAACCAAATTTTAGTTACATTTACTTCAAGTGCATTAAATATGGATGCAAATTTTCAAACTTCCTCTTTTAACTATTATTTGTAAAAACATCCCATAAATAAATTAATAAGATTGTCCTTTTACTTTTCTTACCTTTGATGGCCCATCTCTCATTTTCTTTATCTGATCCTTATATTTGATCAATTCAGCGTCGAGTCTGGATATCTTCTTATCAACGGACTCAGCCCGCGAATCAACCTGGGGTTTGGAGGAAATGAAAGAAATTGCAGTCAAAGCTTCAAGTGACAAAATAATATTTATTATAATCAGATATGTGGTGACATTTTTCTTGATTGCACATAACAGTGTCTTGCTGTCTGACACTGTGATTCAATCACCTGCAAAAACATGTGTGACCGGTTTGGTCACACGACATCAACACGCCCTTTTACACTGAAGGAACTATTTAACACACGAACCATCCATTATGATCTACGGAGCTCTATAAGTGACGTACCTGCTTAAAAAAACGCTAGTGCATGATCATGACACATAGGAGTATAACCCTCAACATAAATGGTGGGAGCAGGAGAATTAAAAGTAAACTCCACCCTGAAACATTAAACGTGTTTTTATTAAAACGTGTGTTGTGCATATGACTGTGATGCTATCGAGGTTGAGTGGTGCTTTTTTCACATGTCGTGGTGTTCAAAACGACTAAAGAAATCTCGAACGTAGCAGATAAAGCTCAGGATCCATTCAGCTTCTAAAAGCATTCATCGTTTTCTATTGACATCCAGAATCCTATATTCAAATATATACACATTTCAACTTCAACACACAGTAATGCTGCACAGTCGTGCCGATGCACAGTAGAGACCCGGCTTGTTTCGTTACAGATCTAGCAAATGACTAGATAACTATGTGAAGCATTTTGTCTGGAAGTGGACAAGATGTTATTTCATCTGCTTCAGCTGAATGTACAGATGTACAGAAGGTACCCGGGCTGGATAAGGATTAAAGCGGCGCTGCAGCAGTCTCTATAGGATTACGTGGCAGTCAAACGGCATTGTGGGTAATATATGGAACTGTTTAAACCAATTTTTGTCTTAACTGCATTCAATACAGGACGTGACTAAAAGTCACGTGACAATTGTAAACAATGGAATGCATTCAGGGTGGATTTTCTTGTGGAGAGGGTGGGGGCAGTAATAAAATACTGGGGGAAAAAAAAATGACTCCCCCCCCTAATATTCAACCATCCAGTTTGGTTCACCTCGAGGCCTGACGACATGCTTTTCAGCTCAACACGTTTGTGAATAGTGTTTATTGAACACACTCCTTCCTGGAACACGTTTTCACGTCATTCAGGGTGGAATGTCATTCGTGTGTATCCAAAATGGAGGATTTGTTTCTTCAGAAAAAAATCAGTGAAATGGTTTATTAATATTTTTACGTTGGGAAATAAATCAATGATGATATACTCGTGTAAAAACTATTGAGAGGTCTGTATATAAACATAAACACACACACACACACACACACACACACACACCGCTGGGTCAGGGCCAGCAGTCAAGGCAACAAGAGAACAATATATCAGACCGGACATCCATATATCTCACTGTAACTGTATTGCCACATATGTATATATATATTCTTTTAAATCTATAAGAATAAAATCCTATATGTCGATTTGCATCTCCAAGCACAGCGCCACATGACACAGCAAAATACGCAACGAGGGACAAAAACAGTTAGCAAGCCGGCTAGCTGTCAAGATGTAGCATTGACCGATACAGCAAGTCTATTTAAGTAGCTAAGCTAACATTGCGGTTAAAAAAATACACCAAAATGTGACTTGTTTTACCCACAAAAAAACACTTTCAATAAAGAGCCATTCATTTGAGCGACCCTATCGTGTGACACTACAAACCCCCCCAACATTATTATAACAGCGACTGGGTCACTTTCATTGTTTATTTCCTCAGACAGCTCCTAAAAGTAGAATAAACTAAATACTTACGGTTCCTATGCAGTCTGTAAGGTTGGGAGGTGGTGCTTTAGGTTTTCCTTTCCCGAAAATGCGGTTCATGTTGACTCGTTTTCTTGTTGTTTTAAAATGTAGGAAATCCTAAAAACAATAATCAAATCGGGCTTCCTGACAACAGCACAGCGAACCACCCCAAAAATCCCGGAAGTCGGCTGACGCTGACGTCAGAGCTTAGTCACGTGATTTAAAGTCTCCCCCCCCCCCCTTTCTAAAGCCGAGCAAGGGGTTGAATTTTCATCAGAGTATATATAAAATAATTGCTTTTAATTACAATTATTGTAAATAAACTAGTAGTCGTGAAGGTATACATTTATCTCAGTTTCAGATGGGTTCAGTTTCAGACATGCAAATTCTGGAACTACCTCAGTGTTCCCTATATCTATTAGGAAATTATCTCTAATGTCTACTTGATCTGAATATAATAAAAAAATTATTGCGTTTCAAGGGGGAAAAATACACTTTCACCCTGTACTATCTCTCTATCACTGAACCAAGTGTACTACAGAGAGCTATCAGTATAATTCTTCTTCGAATTACCCGAAGATCACCGCAATGCCTATTTAAGTTTGTTTTTTATTTTAATAAACACTGGAAAAAGTCCTTTTTCAAATATTCAACCATCCAGTTTGGTCCACCTCAAAGCCTGATAGGTTGTGCATGTCGTAATGCTTTTCTGCTCATCATGGGTTAAATAGCGTTTATTGAACATATTTGATCCTGGAGGTTTAAAGCATTTTGGCCATTTCCCTCTGGCCTCACTGATCAACAATTTTTGTTTCACCCACAAAACTGTCACTCAAACAATGCAATGTTTTTCACATAAATAGTTAAAGAGTCTGCTTTGTAAACCACATTCACCAGTTTCAATTTAGCTATGCCTAATATCTCATTTTTAACTCTTGCAGATACTCTTCTATCACAAATCACTCCTGCTATCACTCTTCTCCACCCACTCCACCCTGCCTGCACTCTTTTCTTCACTTCTCTAACACACTCTCCATTACTTTGTACTTTTGACCCCAGGTACCTGAACTCCTCCACCTTCTCCACCTCTTCTCCCTGCAACCACACCCCTCCACTGCTCTCCATCTCATTCACACACATGTACTCTGTCTTACTCCTACTGACTTTCATTCCCCTTCTCTCCAGCACATACCTCCACCTCTCCAGTCTCTTCTCAACCTGCTCCCTACTCTCACCACAAATCACAATATCATCCACAAACATCATAGTCCACGGAGACTCCTGTCTGACCTCGTCCGTCAACCTGTCCATTACCACTGCAAACAGGAAAGGGCTTAGAGCCGATCCTTGATGCAACCCAACCTCCACCTTGAACCAGTCTGTCGTTCCTACTGCACACTTCACTGCTGTCACACTGTCCTCATACATGTCCTGCACCACCCTCACATACTTCTCTGACACACCTGACTTCCTCATAAAATACACATGTCCCTGCAGTCGTTGGTAACCCGGGCCTCGACCGATCCATTATAAATTTCTAAATCGTGAACCGCATATTTGATTTGGCATGTTTTACACTGGATGTCCTTCTTAACGCAACCCTCCCCATTTATCCAGGCTTGGGACCTGAACAAAGAGTGCACTGGCTTGTGCAACGTTAATGGCTGGGTATATAGTTGTAGAGTGTACATACAGAAATGGCTGTATTAATAAATAACTGCTATTAGGTCAAAATAAAATAGAAACATACTTCCATAACTGTATTATTTTAAATTTAGGGATTTAGTTTACAGGATTATATTGTATTTACATGATCATCAATAAAACGTGTAACACACACACACACACACACACACACACACACACACACACACACACACACACACGTGTATCTTATTTATTAAATATAGATATTTTAACCTGCAGAGATACGTAGTAACCTCTAGAGGGAGACATAACCTCCTAAATAAAAATAAAGATTTTTTCGCTCGGTTTTGCTTTGTGGGTTTCGAATTGAAAGACTTGATCACAGCCTGATAACCTGCTTTTTCATGTTTTTCTGAGTGAACACACTTTCAAAGCAAAATTACGTACTAAATAAAAGCAATAAATAAATAAATAAATAATGCAACTGCCTTATCTTGTAACACTTCAGAGAATCAGAAGACAATACAATGATTATTATTATAATTAAAAAGGGATATTTTATGATTTCTGTGCATAATCAGTGCTATACAGCACATATGACCAAACGCATGTGGACACGCGAACATCATACCCATATATGTTTGCTGAAAAGTCTTGTTCCAGATGTAATCCTCATTATTCTTTGTGTAGATTTGCGTACATTCAGCTAAAAGGGCATTAACGAGATCAGCCACTGGTGTTAGGTAAGTAGGTCTGGGGCTCAGTTGGTGTTCCAGTTAATCCCATAGTGAGGCTGAAATCAGAATTCTTAAAAATTTCCATTTAAAACTTTGTAAGCCGTACCATTACGGCGCTCGCAAGGTGCACACATGCTGGAACATGTTTGGGTCCTTTAGTTCCAGTGAAGGGAAATTGCAATATTGCAATACTCGATATAATATTATTTATATATAAAATATTATAATATTCGATACATTTGTGTGTTTCCCATGATTCAATCCTACTTTTTGCACATACAGTAAAGGCCTCTCAGTGGCATAACTAGAGGAGCATCAGCTGCAATAATTCTCATAGTTAATGTAGCCATATAAAATTGTAAAACAAAAGTTTGGTTCAAGTTGAGTCTACTCATTTAAAATGAGAAAAGACAGATTATGGTGGTAGATGACAAGAAGAAGTGCGAGATCTCTAACAGAACCATAGATCAGTGATGAGTCATGACAGAGTTCAAGAGGCTATGCTCTCAATCCTGCTGTATGTAATGGAGCTGCCATCCATAACACACAACCAAACCAGAGAGCATTTATCAAATAAGACAGCAGGAATATCCTCACTGGTGGCCTACAAAAGGATCTTTTGTAGGCATTTTTTCTCAACAGTCTCTCAGGTATGTGCTAAAGGAGATGACATTCTTTTTTTTTTAATTTATTGTATTGTTTATTGTATCAATGTATTGTTTTTAAATATTTTTTATGGGCCTGACATTTATATCTATTTCAAGAAGTTTAAAACATAAAGAAAAGATATTATGGACCTCAAAAATCCCTCAGATTTACAATGCAAAATGTATTGTGGGTTTTATTCTAACGTGAACATGGTTTAATATATGAAATGGCTGTGAATGTTCGAGTCCTTGAGCAAGAACCTTGACTTTCAACGGCTCAGATGTATGGTTAGGCAAAATTGGATTGCAAATCTATTTAAATGAAAATTAAAAATTAAAAGCAAAAAAAATAAAAAAAAAATAAAAAATTTAAACTACCGCAATTTTCGGACTATAAAGCGCACCCATATATAATTTGACAAAGATTTTTATTTTTAACATAAATAAGCCGCACCTATCTATAAGCCGCATTTCTCTACACTGAAACGAATGAACTTTACACAGGCTTTAACGAAAGACACTAAATGCAATATGTTATGTGCATAACGCTGTTGCCAAGAAAAATAAAAAAGCATGAGTTTTGGAAACCTGTCTGTGCTTATATGATTTATGTTGCAACTGGAGTTTTAGTGAGCTCTCCCTTCACCCAGACTCAACGCGTTAAAACGGCTTGTATCTAAACAGTAGCTGACCAAGTAAGTCATTGTTCACTGTCTTTCTCCTTCTTTTTACAACTACAGTGGTACCTTGACCTACGAGTGCATTAATGTACGAGTTTTCCGAGGTACGAGCGGTCACTCGGTCGATTTAATTGCTTTGTTTCGTGAGCAAAAAATTGAAGCACGAGCTCGAGACGCCGCTGCTAGATGGCGAAGCGAAGCCAGAAAGTGAAGATTGTGACGAAAATGTGCAGAGAAGTTCGTCCATGCGTTTATGACCTCCAGAATAGACTATTGTAATGCATTACTAGGTGGATGTCCTGCATCATTAATAAACAAGCTTCAGTTAGTTCAGAATGCGGCAGCCAGAATTCTCACAAGGTCAAGAAAATATGAGCACATAACCCCGATCTTATCGTCCCTACATTGGCTTCCGGTTAAGTTTCGAATAGACTACAAACTACTGCTACTCACTTATAAAGCACTAAATGGTTTGGCTCCCATGTATCTCTCCAGTCTTCTAACACGCTACAATCCGTCACGCTCCCTGAGATCTCAAAACTCTGGGCTTCTAGTAGTTCCTAGAATAGCAAAGTCCACTAAAGGTGGTAGAGCGTTTTCACATTTAGCTCCTAAACTCTGGAATAGTCTTCCTGACAGTGTTTGGGGCTCAGACACACTCACCCAGTTTAAGTGCAGATTAAAAACATATCTTTTTAGCAAAGCCTACACATAACACACATCACATATCATAACCTTGTGCTCCAGAACATCTGATCACATGCACATTATCAACTTGTGCTGTTAATATCATGAACAGCAGCTACGCTAATTCCTCTCCACTGCTTCTCTTTCTCTCCCCATCCCGAGGCATCCTGAGGTTTGCCCAGCTCCAGTCACCTCCCACCTCATGAAGATTGTGGACCTTAAAGAAGTAGATGCCAAACTCGCAAACATCCTGAACCATCTAGAGACGTACCAGTGCCAATTGGATCCCACTGCATGTGTGGAGTTTGACATTGGACTTCCTGAAGTGTTTAAAGGCTCTGGCATGAAGAAGCTGATGCTGGATCTGTGATGATCACAAATGTTGAGCTCAGTAGCTCCTACTTTTATACCAAAGACTGTTGAAAGAACATTTACTTATAATCTTATACTCCAGTGCTCATGTTAGTTCTCACTTTCCAGTGTTCTGTATTGTTGAAAGATTTATGATCAAACTCTTGATGTCACCCAAATGAGGATGGGTTCCCCTTTTGAGTCTGGTTCCTCTCAAGGTTTCTTCCTCATTACATCTAAGGGAGTTTTTCCTTGCCACAGTCGCCACGGCTGCTCATCAGGGATAAATACACACCATTCACCTTAACTGTTGATTTCTGTAAAGCTGCTTTGAGAAAATGTCTGTTGTGAAAAGCGCTATAGAAATAAACTTGACTTGACTTGACTTGACTCTACCCCCCTCCACACACACACACACACACACACACACACACACACACACACACACACACCCAACGGCATTTTCGTTAGCTCAAGTCGTCTCATCTTTAAGGAAAATACACTGGATAAAACCTTATTATACCTTAACATGCTCTTTCTATTATGTTTTTATACAAGATTTGTTATTTAGAAATGTATTTTCCAATTTAATATCATAAAACATATAAACGGGGTGTCATTTTGAGGGTTTGAACGGATTTATGCTATTTTAAGTATTTTCAATTTGGAAAACTGATTTGATGTGCGAGCAAATTGTGTCGCTCAGTTTTTTTGGCTTGAAGTTTGTGAAACCAGGAAAAACCCAGGAAGAATCCATATCTTAGCCGCTTCGTTGTTTATGCCACGGGGTTTAAAACGTGGGGAAAAAGTAGCGGCTTATAGTCCGAAAAATACGGTAAGTGATTTGGTTTAAATTAAACAAGATAATGCACTCAAGGAAGAAAGCAGTAAACTTAGTAAAACATTTATTTTCTTTAACTATACCGCGGTTAGGTTACACATTCTGTATGTTACACATGCCATGTAATGAATTCCCTTTCATTAACATTTGCAAAGCAGAAATAACATTTATGTACATTATTATACATACATTAAAGGATAGAAATATCCAATCTTGTTGCTTTGAACGTTGTCATAAATAATTCTGCATACCGGTAACAATATTGGTTCAAGACCTGATGAGCCAAAAACAAGCTACAGAGATACCACGCAAACACAAATGCATTAAGTAAAAGTGGCAACTCACAGTCCCAGAACAACACATTAGTGTTTAGTAATTTTTGCTGCTCCAATTATTTACAATTTACTAAATTATTTGTTAACTTTAGCACATATGGAACAGTTGGCATACGGACACTCCCAGGACTTCTAAAGCAAACGGCTATGAACATACAAGTAAGATTAAATTTCACATGAATTGAAAAATAGATTTCACAGACATGACTTAGTATTTGTGCTACACTGTATGGCTCAGCCTGATGACAACTTAAGAGCGGCACAGAAATACACACAATACATCGGCAATCAATTCAGATACATAGAAACTATATTATACAGCCTATTTGTGTGGCATACATTGTTGAGTGTATTTCTGCTTACAATTTACAAGGAGAGGTTTAGATTCTACAATACAATAGAATAGAATAGTACTAAAAATAACTAATTATTAGTACGAATAGTACTAATAATTCCAAGTACACCATTACATCGGCATTGAGAGTGTTCTGACGGGTAGCATCACTTCCTGGTTCGGGAACAGCACCATGCAGGACAGACGAGCCCTCCAGAGGGTGGTGCGTTCAGCTGAACGTACCATCCACACCGAGCTCCCTGACCTGCAGGACATCTACAGCATGCGGTGCAGGACCAGAGCCAGGAAAATCGTGAAGGACCTCAGCCATCCCAACAATGGACTCTTTTCTCTGTTGCGTTGGGAAACGCTTCCGCTCCCTGAAAGCGACCACAGAGAGAATGAGGAGGAGCTTCTTCCGCAGGCCATTCGGAGTTTAAACCAGGAAACATCCAGGATCTAAGAACTGGCCCACTCTTTCCATCATCACACTTTTTTCCCCTGCACAATCACACTTTTCGTGCTACGGCACATTATACACTGGACCTGCACAGCACAGTGCACTTTACTTTTCATATTTTCATTTTCTTTTCATATTTATTTCATATTTCTTATATTCTTTTTTAATACCACACCATTCCGCACAAGGACACTTTACACCACACCTTACTGCACATGGACACTTATGGACAATCAAAACATGCCTAACATTCCGCACAAGGACACTTTACACCACACCTTACTGCACATGGACACTTATGGACAATCAAAACATGCCTAACTCGTTTAATGTTTACTGTTGTTTACTGGTTAACTGCACACTGCCATAAAATATTTTCCGTGTATGTGTATATATAAGTATATATGTAATGTATGTATATATACATATATATTTAGATATCCTGATATCTTTATTTATCTGCCTTTTCTTACTATATTTTTCTTTAAATTTTGTTATTATATTTATATTTTTATCCCCCTTTTTTTTACCCTTTTTTTTATTCCCTCATGCCGGACCGTCGTTAAAAGCATTTCACTGCATGTCGTACCCTGTATGTATGTGTATGTGACAAATAAAATTTGATTTGATTTGATTTGATTTGACATACAGTTGACAAAATGGTTGGAAACAGATAACTATACTATATACACAGAAATGCACTTCATGTATATACACATTGTAGTGTAAAATGGTGTCTATACAAATTTACACACATCTCAAAACAACGAAGTCAATATAATGTTTGCTGCCTGACCTGGAATTCTCCAGCATGTCAAGACTAAGCCCTCTGCCCAATTAAAAAAAAAAGGTTTTACTGCAGGTGGAGGCAGTAATAGAGAACGGTACATAAACGCTGTGGTAAGCAGCGTAATAAAATAGCCATCATCAGGTAAACATGATTAGTAAGTTATTTTGAATAGACACATATACATGAAGAAAGGATTAAAGGAAGAACAGTACGTTTGTGGTATAGTACAGGGTTTTACTTGTCACCAGCTTTTAGAAGTCCATTAATAATATCTGTTCAACGGTGGTCTGAAATGTAGGAAATGAAAGGATAAAACTTGCTTAGGAAGTTCTTGAGCCACCACAAGCCATTAGAACAGTTTCAGTGCACCTTGGCATAGATGATGAAAAGTCTCTGGAACAATACTTCAGCAACAAGCACCATTCATCCAAGCAAAATTCCATTAATTAGTCTTTTGTGCTGGTTTACTGTCTAATACATTGGTCCAATAGACATTCCACTGAGTTGAGATCTGGTGATTGTAAAGGCCATAACATGCGAAGTACATATGATCATTTTCATATCCATCAAACCATTTACCAAACCCTTGTGCTCTATATAGGGGCCACTACATTCCTGGAAAAGAACACACTCATCAAGAGGGTAAAATGTTCAGTCAAAAAAACTCGATTTGCAGTAATCAAGCCCTTTAAAGCTGACTAGTGGACCCAATCTACAAAATGCCAACCATACATCACAGCATTTTTTCTTTGTCATTTCATGTAAAAATAATTTCTGCACAATGAACGATACATGCTGATACAAAAAAAATAAAAATTCAATTCAATTACTGACAAAAGAAAATATCTGGGATTCATAAATCATTTCAAAACAATTTAGGCCAAAATGGATGACAAATATGAAGAAATTACATTTGAGTGTCAATTTTCAAAAAGAGAAGGTCGGGAATTAAATTAAATTTTAGTGAAACAATGCGCTGAGATGCTGAATGATAAGAGCGTTGAGAAGTCGAGAGATTTATGATATTGAAACTCCTACTAGTTTATGTTATTTGTTTATACCAGTTGTGCTTGAGGTTACAGATCATATTGTGCTATAGTTGGCATGAATACCGCCATTTAACGTACACAGGTAGTGCAGGAAAGAAGAAAAAGGACTATATTATACTAATTTATTATATTATCATATATTATTACTTGTAAAATGCAGTCTGATCTCAATCCATGTTAATTATAACAGATTGTCTGCTCAAACTTTTAAACCCATAAGACAATAATACTTTTGGAGGTTTTTGGTTTGGGGTGTCCTTTTTAGTGTTGTACAACCCTGCATTTAATGGCTAGTAGAACCTACCCTACTGGCAAAAACCAAATATTGTCTGTGGCTGTTGATCAGTCCTATGTATGGAAGAATTTTATATACCTATTTCCTGTTTCTGTTCAATAGTTCTCAGATTTCTTGAACAAAAAGTCCTCTTCAAGTCAAGTCAAGTCAATGCATGAGACCGATGCTACATTAAACCATGCATTTTCTTCTTTTTAGTCCATTTTGATGGTTGTTTGGGTCACCATCGCTTTGCATTATTCAAACTGTATGAAGCATAAGAATTATGGACTGCATTGGATATTTTTCTGTAAAACTCATTGTTAACCCAGTGATTGCTAGCTGTTCGGAACCTTGAAGCAAAACAGCCAAAGAAATACTCATACTGCACCCTTCATCATGTTGAAGATCTAGAAGGTGCTTTTGTCTCTTCTGTCTGCAGGATATTGCCCCAAAGGTGTTTTATGTTGGCATTAAACATCCTGATAGACTTTTGAAATCTTAAGATGTATAGCAAGACTCCATGGATTCCTTGTATTAACACCATTCTTGCTCTGTGTGTTTGTTAGTGTGGTCACGCACACAGAGAACAGCTAGTTCTAGAGATTTTTCTTGATAACATTGGATTTTCTTTTCACATTCTTCAACACTACACGCTGTACACTTGGTGTAATCTGCTGAATGGCAATGCCTTAGGAGAGAGGCAGCAGTAACGAATTTCCTTTATTTTGTAGGTAGTTTGTCTTATTGTGACAAACATCTGCAAATCACACCTTAAATCTTATCTCGCTACTTGGAACACCCAAAGCCAATTAGCCTGGGAGAAGCCTGGGAGAAGTTGTTCGCCCAGAGTCTCACATAGTTTATTGATTCAAACCTACACTGTGAACATTTATGCAGTCTAATCAGAATTAGAAGAATAAGTACCATTGAATGTTTCAAATTTATTTGATTAGAATTGTGACTTAAAAGAAGGCGTAACAGCATCTTATAAGTAATAATGGCAGATAATACCTGTGGTTTCTTCATGTTCTCTATTTTTTCCCATAAGGTGAACTGGTTATGCTTAATTTTCCTAAGGTGTTAAATGAGTTTGTAAATGTGTGATGCCCTGTGATGAACCGATGTCCCTTTCTGGGTGTATTTCCACCTTGCTTCCAGTATTTCTATAAAAGGCTCCAAATCCCTGTGATCAATAAGGCCAAGATAAAATGGTAGTAAAATATTTTTGAACAAAATAAAGTAACTGCAGTATATCCAAATCATTAGTGTATAGAAGCTTGGGTGAGACTCTCTGAATAAAACGAGATGAGAGATCAAAGCAGCATTTTTTTTAAGAGACAGCTAAACTAAATTAGATTTACACGTATATATCCATTTATGCCAAAGCAAAACCATTGCTGGCAACTAATGATATAATTCTCAGCAGACTTCACATCATCACACTATATTCAGGGTCGTAATATAGCAAGTCTTGTCACAGTGCTCCATCTCTTCGAGTGTCACAGTCACACCAACATTCACACCAACTGTAAGGTGCATTATGATCAGAGTGCAGAAGAGACCTGCGTCAGTCCCATTGTGTTGGAGTCCTCCTTTCCAGATTGGGTGATGAAGGACAATTCCACGGCTAGTCATGCTGGCTTTGCTGTTCTCGGGGCACTCTCGGCAGCCTGGGGAGACTGTCTGGATGCAATCCTTCCAAGCCTGCTTCCTCCAACCCCTTTATCTCCCTTTCGCCTTGCCGGCAAACAGAAGTCCTTAAAGCACCTCTTAAAATTCTCATCGAGAAATGCGTAGAGGATGGGGTTGAGGCTGCTGTTGGTGTAACCAAGAGCAACACACAGAAAATAGGCAGCCATTAGTGGTGTGGTCTCAGGAATGGCCACTACAGCTTTTAGAAGAATGAAGATGTGTATAGGGGTCCAGCAAATGATAAAAGCCGCGACGACAACTAGGACCAAACGGGTGATGCGGCGAAGGTTGCGGTCTTTCTCTCGAGAACCGGAGAGTATGCGAACACTACGTAGTCGCAGAAGCATGAGCGAGTAGCAGATGCTAATGATGAGGACGGGAGCAACAAAAGCAAAGACGAACACACAGATCTTCATTAGAGTGTCCCAGTACTCGTAAGGGTCAGGAAACTGCAGGGCACACTCTGTGGTGCCTGCAAGAAAAAGAATGGAAATTGTTACTGAATGAAGAATGAGGATCGTTGGGTCAGAAACAGAAAGAGCAGTATATGACAAGAGTAGTCATTTGAGGTAGACTAGATGAAGTAGGACATGCTTAAAATATAAATTCACTATTGGCAACTTAGCACTTTGGAACCTCCTTTTTAAATATGTACCATGAATTTTCATGAACAGTGATGTCCATTAATACTTACTATAATTGGTAGCAACCTATTAGATTGACCATAGCTGATGCTTTCACTCAATATAATTCGCAGCTGTTACATATAATAAAATTGTTTTTAGTAAAAAAATCTTCTGTTGGATTTGCCCAGAAAGAGAAACCAGAGAACAAAATGTTCACAATGAGCTCAGAGAATATGGAGGAGATTATTAAATGTCCTGCTGCTCACCCACTATTAGCTAGTATCGATCTGTAGTAAGAAAAGTATATTAATCTCCTATTCCATTACAGCATAATGGCACCATCATTACAGTCCAAACTTGATTTACTTGGTTGAGTTACCTGAAAGCTTAACTCTGGGTAACTGCGATCCTTGCACACAACTCACCATTATTGGTCTGTGTTCCCCCCAGCACCATGGCAGGCACTCCTGCTGCTGAGGACAGTACCCATATGCCTACGTTGATGGTCTTGGCCATGACTGGTGTACGGAAGTCTAGTGCCTTTACAGGATGGCACACAGCCACGTAACGATCCACGCTCATCATGGTTAGTGTGAAAATGCTGGTAAACATGTTGTAGTAGTCAATCGAGATGAACACTTTGCATACTATTTCACCAAATGGCCAGGAGTTCAACAAGTAATCTGTGCTCTGAAATGGCATTGTGGTGGTAACCAAAGCATCAGCCAAAGCCAGGTTGAAGATGTAGATGTTGGTTGCTGTCTTCATTTTAGTGTATCTGAGGAGGATCACAGCAAAAGAAAAAAGAATACATTCAGAATAACGATAGATTCGCAGGGCTTCTCAGATATAAAGTTCCCAGCAACATTTTACGTCACACAGTTCTACACAATTTCCTTCTGTGTTCTCATTTCGTCGAGGTCTTTTTCACATCCTTTTCTAAAAAGCACAAAGGGCAAAGCTTTTAATCTGAAGTCTCTAAATGGATAAATATATCTCACAGCAATTATGAGACAGAGCAGGGGGTTTGAGTGTGAGAAATAGAGACTAATTGAGAAACAAGATCCCTGATTAGATCTTCAAGTGAAAGTCAAAGTGACAGATGCATCTGTTTGTGACTTCTTTTCTCTTTGCACTCATTCATTTCTCTCAAACTTGACAAAGACGTCAGTAGCAGAGCAAGGGCTTTTAGAATCTTCATTGGGTATCATATATATTCTGGGTGGGCTTGATTATTTAATAGCAGGCAAAACAGAAAGTTACTCTTCTTACATTTTAGCTGACTGTGACCAGCTAGGTGCTAGTGCTAGTAAGATATAGCTGTGCAAATGTACAAGATATGAAGTGTCGAGTGAGGTGTTTCTTAAATAGCCTCTCAAACCCATAGCTTCAACCTGACTATTATACTATTATTACTCTTTTATAGGGCTGAAACAATTTCTTGAGTAACTTGAGTAATTTGAATATTATTTTTTGCCTCGGCGCATCGTTTTATCTACATTTAACGAAGTTTTCAAAGTTTGGGTTGATTACTTAAAGGTGCTCATTTTTAATGAATATTGTTGGGAATGTGATACAACAATATGTATCACAATTTGTTAAAATATCTAAAGGAAGGCTCTGAGATGTTTAGACTGTTTATTGAAACTATCAAAAATGTGTTTGCGTTGTTATAAAACTAGCTTTTTAACAAATTAAAAAACTTGGATTTCACAGTAAAACAAGACCTGAGCACTTACACTGCCTCTTAACTATTCATTCAGTTTTTATCCAAATCAGGTTTTTTGACCATCAATTTTGTTGAGGTAATGCAAAATGGCTTATACTTTATCACCAAAAATGCACTCAAAGAATTAGACATAGACTAAATTATATCTGACGTTCCTGTCATTATGTAAATGCAAAGCCGTGGAATTTTCTTTTAAATACAGAAAATGAAATAAATAAACAAAATAATATAATTAATTCATAAAATAATGAAATGCCATTTGGGAGTGTCATTATATGTTATACTCAAGTGGCACTGGTGATTTGTTTCCAAGGTTTTATTATTGTTGGATAAAAGAAAGCGTGGATATTCACTCACATCAAGTAGCTGGAACTCGAATGCTCTTATCTTTTACTGCTGTTTTAACTATAAAATCTGAACCCTGTCCTTCATGTGTTTAATATTTCGGGCCAGTATTAAAAGTACTGTTTACAGCTATTATTTCAAATGAAACAACTCCAAATCATATTTATAATTAAAGTTTACATAAAAACTATGACAATCTTACCATATTCATTTATATATTTACTCGTTTGGTAGCTGTTTATCCAAAAATGGCTTATAATTAAAATGAGCAGATTAGATTTAATGGCTCAACAGTGCCAGTCTGAAAGACCAGGATTTGAATTTACAACCTACCAATCACTTGACACAAGCTCTAAATGCTGAGCCATCACTCTATAATTAGTTGTTTGGCAGATGATTTTATACAGCACACCCTGGGAGGAATATATTATACAATCTAAGCATATTGTATACATTGATACATTGCCGGAACAGCTCTGACCCAGACGTTTGCAGCAGATCCTTTAAGTACTGAGAGTTGTGTGGTGTGGCCTTCATGGATTGGACTTGTTTGTTATTCACATTGTACAGATCCTCAGATTGAGAGGAATTTAGAGACCAAGTAAAAAAAAAAAAGTGCAGTATGGCTGCTGTAATTAGGGAATATTTTTGTCATAAAGAACTGTCCTTGGTCTACAACAAAGTTTAGGTAGGAGGTATGTGATAATGTTACATCCACATAAATGCTAGGACCCAAACAGAACATTCCCAGCAGAACATTGCCCAGAGCATCACACTGCCAACTTGCCTTTGTCCCGTAATGCATCATGATGGCATCTCTTCCCCAGGTAAGTGACTCACATGCACCCAGTCATCCACATGATGTAAAAGAACATGTGATTCATCAGACCAGGCCAGCTTCTTCCATTTTTTCACACTCACCTGTCCAATGCAGTCCTTTTAAGCTTTTAACCTGGGCACTCTGACCACTGTGACTGTGCTCCCCCATTCGCTGCGATGTAATGTGTGTTCTGACACCTTTCTATCATAGCCTGCATTAACTTTTTCATAAATTTCTGATGTAGTAGTTCTTTAGTTGGACTGAACCAGACATCCTGGCTTTCACACCACACACACACACACACACACACACACACACACACACACACACACACACACACACACACACACACACACCAGTAAGCTTTAGGCTTCCATGAGCCTGTCACAGGTTTATCAATTTTTAGTTCTGGAGCCAAGTCTTGCTAGGAACAATCCACCTCATAAAAGGAACACTTCACCAAAGACCTGCCACTTTGGTCTGACTCAGGCATCTAGTCAGCACATTTCAGCCATTGTCAAAGAAGCTCTAATCTTTTAACATTTGCCTATTTTTTCTAATTCCAACTGACTTTTCAACTTGCTGCCATAATAGATCGCACCCCATGAAAGCTGTCACTGTAAAATGACAGTCACTTTAGCCGTCAGTGGTATTGAAGTTACTTAGAACTGTGTAAGTGCTTTACAAATAACATCACAAATAAGCCCAACTGTGGTGCACTTGAAAGTCTGGGAATAAAAGTTACAACCTGCAGTTCACTAGAGCGAAAAATTCCACAAGGAGGAGTAAGATTAAGCAGCATCTGAATCTGCCCAGTTAAGACTTAAAAATAGACTTAATTTTGAGGATGAATAGGCGGAAAATAACATTCATCCCAGAGAGACAGATCAATAAAGGCCTGGTAGATGGCTTATGCTTTTAATATTGATAGGTGACGCTGGATCTATAAAGGATGAGTAACATTAGGGTGACTCGGGGGAAATCGGAAAAATAATCTCTCTCTAACCCACTTTCTCGTGGTCTGAGTGTTGATATATCTCAGCTATTACTCGTAAATAGAACTCCAGCTTCACTCTTCTGCAGCAGCGCTATTAAAAACTTCTATATCAGCATTTTGTGAACCTCAGAAGAGAACCACAGGCAGTTTAAATCACACACTCTCTTACTTTTACACATGCACAATTTTGTCTTACTATCCCTGTGAGGACCTTCCATTGACATAAATATTAATGAAATTTGATACACAGCTTTACCATAACCTTGGTAACCAACAGTTATTCAACGGAAACCATATAGTTTGTCTGATTGTAGGTTTTGCTGGTTTTTGGCAATCAGAACTAGATATTGATATGAAAAATATATTTGTGGGGTTCCCACCATAATATATAATATATAACATAAAACCACATACATGCTCTCACACACACACACACACACACACACACACACACACACACACACACACACACACCATTACAAATTCAGGTTCTTGCATGCCTGCTCAAAATATTCTATTAAAATTAATTAAAACTAGCCTATGGCAAAAGCTTGACTTTATTAATATGAACAAATCAATATTAAGCCATATGCAATGAGATTTCGATGAATTCCTTCATTCGGTGTAATTACAAATTGCGCAGATACTCCGAAGTGGTAGGATTTTTCACAGCTGAATAGTTTTCAAACCTATTTACAATTTTACAATCCGGTTTATTAAATCTTCTCGTGGAGGGAATTCAAGACCGTTTCACAAGACCGTTGCATCCACACTGTGGTACACCAACCTGGAACTATAGGTCTGAGTCGTTGTAGCATTTGGTACGGCAGAGATGAAACCCAAATGTACAGAGGACACAACATGCATTAATGTCACACATCTATGAATAAGCAAATGGGTCGAGCCCCGAGGGGCAAAAATTAAGCCTCCTGCGACCGCTGAGACTTGCAGTGAACTGTTATGGGGAAAATCTAGAAACAGGGAAATTCAGTTATATAGTGTTTTTGTAGAAACAAGTAAAATCACGATATATGATATATGATATGATATGATATGATATGATATGATATGATATGATATGATATGAACAAGTCGAATTTAACACAAAAAGATATCACATGTCTGGGTGGGGGAAAAAAATAAATCCAAAAATATCTTCTAGGGTGCTTGTTATTAGATTACTAATTGTTTGATTAGGTGTTACACCTGATGCAACTCATCAGGGGGCCTGATACCAATCTCATCAATGCAACCAAGAATGAAGTGTGGAGATCTGCAGGATTCAATTGTTGCTTAATTCCTTGTAAAGCTTCATATTTTGCTCCTGGAATACATTTTCAGAGAAAATTCATCCATGAATGAGAAGACAGCGAACCCTACCTGATAATGACATACATCACGAGGCAGTTCCCCACCAGCCCCACCACGAACACTACGGAGTACACGGCGGTGATGACCGGAAGGAGAGGCGACATGCGCTCAGGCGGCACATTGCGCGGATCCGCAGACGCGTTCAGCTCACACTCAGACACGCACTTCTCATCCCTCAGCATGTCCACCAGGTCCAAGTCCATGTTTCCGCGCTGCCGAAGAAGACACAAAGTCAATATGAAGAACGCAAAATGAAAAATTGAAGAAAGCGTTGCCACGCGCAAAGTTGCACAGAGAAAAAGAAACCCGCAAACCTCGCTCTCTAACCTAATCACAACCCCTTCATACGATGCCGCAATAGCTCTATTTTATGCAAACTTCGCAATAAAAAGATCTCACAACTATAAAATGAAACACATTATTACCTGGATGGCAGAGGGAAAGCGGGAAGAGTGTAAATAGGGCAGTAAGATGCAGGGCTGCTGCTCCTGACGCGCGCGACAGGGAAACTTTACCACTATCTGACTGCACGAGTGGAGTGTGGAGGGTTCAGTGTGCGCCTGTTCTCTCTCTCTCTCTCTCTCTCTCTCTCTCTCTCTCTCTCTCTCTCCTTTTCTCTCCCTCACCTCATCCACTCTTTCCCCCCGATCTGTGATTTTTGAAGAGTGGAAAGTCGGTTGGACCAGATGACATACCGGTAGAAGCATGGAGATGTTTAGGAGAGATGCAGTGGAGTTTTTAACCAGATTGTTTAACAAGATTTTGGAAGGTGAGAGGATGCCTGAGGAATGGAGAAGGAGTGTGCTGGTACCGGGGAATTAAGTTGATCAGTCACACCATGAAGTTATGGGAAAGAGTAGTGGAAGCCAGGCTGAGAGAAGAGGTGACCACCTGTGAGCAACAGTATGGTTTCATGCCATATTATTTGCTTTGAGAATGTTGATGGAGAATGTGGATGAAGAATAGAGAAGGTCAGAAGGAGCTGCATTGTGTATTTGTGGATTTAGAGAAAGCGTACGACAGAGTGCCAAGAGAGGAGTTGTGGTATTGTATGAGGAATTCAGGTGTGTCAGAGAAGTATGTGAGGGTGGTGCAGGACATGTATAAGGACAGTGTGACGGCAGTGAAGTGTGCAGTAGGAACGACAGACTGGTTCAAGGTGGAGGTTGGACTGCATCAAGGATCGGCTCTGAGCCCTTTCCTGTTTGCAGTGGTGATGGACAGGTTGACGGACGAGGTCAGACGGAGAAAGTGAAGGAGTTCAGGTACCTGAGGTCAACAGTGCAAACTAAAGGACAGTGTGTTAGAGAAGTGAAGAAAAGAGTGAAGGCAGGGTGGAGTTGGTGGAGAAGAGTGGCAGGAGAAATTTGTGATAGAAGAGTATCTGTAAGAGTGAAAGGGAAAGTTTATAGGACTGTGGTGAGACCTGCGATGTTGTATGGTTTAGAGACAGTGGCATTGAGTAAAAGACAGGAGGTGGAGCTGGAGGTAGCAGAGCTGAAGATGTTGAGTTTTTTGTTGGAAGTGACAGTTTTGAAGACAAGGTGAGGGGGGCGAGGTTGAGATGGTTTGGACATGTGCAGAGGAGGGACATGGGGTATATCGGTAGAGAATGGAGCCACCATGAAGGAGGAAAAAAGAAAAACCAAAGAGGAGGTTTATGGATGTGGTGAGGGAGTACATGTGGGTAGTTGGTTTAAAAGAGGCAGATGTAGAGGACAGGGGGGTATGGAGACGGATGATCCGCTGTGGAGACCCCTAATGGGAGAAGCCGAACGAAGAAATAGAAGATCGAATTTCTAATCTAAATTCAACCCACTCATCTTAAATACAATTACATGCCCTCAAAAGCCCTCAGAAGGTAGTTACCAATTAAGGCTGGATGTGATCAGAAATCTGCTGTAGAATTTGTATACTGTGCATTTCTCTCAGGACAGTGTTTTTTTTTTAAACTGATTTTCTGATTTACAGGACAAACTACTGTTTGTCATTAAACCTTAGCAATCCTTAATCAATTTAAATACTGTTTTTATACTGTGTACTTTTAGATTGAAATTAAGTGCTTTCTGGAAATGTATGTTATGTTATCATCTAAATTTATATTTAAAATGTTGAGTTATTGAATTAAGATATAAATGTAGATAACAGATTTTAATGAAACATTCCTTTTCCAATTTTCTGTTCATCCAGTTGAATGATCTATGGAATGGAATGTAAATGTCCCACCTTTAGTCCCACCTTCTTGCTATACAGTAGCTGCTTCTTGGCAGCAACCATGTAAATGAAAAAGATATTTTGATGCAAATTAAGAGTAAAATACTGCTGGCTATGTACTCTGTATTTACAAGATTACAATCATAATCAACTTTTACAGTAAAACACTGTTTTTAATAAATACAACATCCTACTGCAATGTCATGTCATTTTGCAGTTTTAAAACTGTTTTGTTTACAGCAGTTCCTAATTGTATTATTCAAAACAACTTGCTGTACATACATAACATGGCTAAAAAGCACTCAGATGCCAGCTACCATCCGAGCCTGGATAAACTGTATGTTCAGAAATCTGTTGTAGGGTTTTTATACAGTGTATTTCTCTCAGGAGCGTGGTTTCAGCTGGTTTCCTGATTCTCAGGACAAACTAGTGTTTATTATTAAACCTCAGACATTCTTGATTAAATTAATTACTGCTTAAATACTGTATACATTTCAATTTAAATTAAGTGATTTCTGGACCTTTATGTTTAATCATCTATAGTTATATCTAAAATGTTGACTCATCTAAATTTTTATCTAAAATCAATAAAACAAATTATGACACATACCAGTTTTCTGTTCATACAGTGAAATTCTCCCTGGAATGTAAATGTCTCACCCTCAGTCCTGCCTTCTACAGTAGTAGTCTACTTTTTGGTGTAAATGTAAAAGATACTGCTGCCTATGTACACTATATTTACAGGATTATAATCATAAGAAATATTTACAGTACAGACACAACCTCCTTATGCAATGTCACATAATTTAGCAGTTTTAAACTCTTTAGTTCACAGCGGTTGCTTAATTTTAATATTTTTTTTAAAACAACTCACTGTACACAACATGGATAAAAAAAAGCACTCACATACCAGCTACTGTACCATTTAATCCTTTTTAAATTTACATTTAGCAGACATCCTTGTCCAGATCGACATACAAAGGTGCTTTGAGTCTCTAGGATATGGAGATGATCAGAAATCTGTTGTAGGATGTTAATGCAGTTATATGTAGGATGTTTATACAATTTATACTGTGCATTTATTTTAGTACATAGTTTTTTGCTGGGGTTTTTTTTTTCAGATTGAAACTAGGGTCTGTTATTAAAACCAAGACTTTTGATGAAACATGTACCACTCTTCTGTTCACCCAGTTAAATGCTCTCAGGAATGTAAATGTCCCACCTCCAGGGGTGTCTTGTTGTATAGTAGCTGCTCCTTAGCAGCAACCATAGTTGTTAGGTGTGTATTTAAGCAAATTTTACATACTAAGTGCAGGACTACAACCATAATTAACATTTACAGTATAGCAATGTTATTACCAATTACAATATTCGAATTCAATGGCAGGTATTTTTAAAGGGAATAGTAAAACAAAATCAGTGCATATACATAACATGGCTAGCTACCACCCAAGTGTAAATATGATCAGAAATCTGTTGTAGGATTTTTAAAATGTGCATTTTCTAAGGTAAGGTTTTTTACTGGTTTTCTGCTTGACAGGCAATTAGTGTCTGTCATTAAAATCCAGACATGCTTGATTAATGTAATTACTGGTTTTCATACTGTACACAGTTAGATTGTCATTTTTTCATTAAACATTAAAAAGCATTATTTTGCTTTTTTTTTAATAACAATAAAAGAAATGGAAAATGTATATCATTTTTAAAGAGCAGACAGCAGACAGTTTTATATATATATATATATATATATATATATATATATATATATATATATATATATATATATATATATATATAGTACATAAAACTTAATAGTGCAATTAACAATGCAATTTTTACACATACAGTGAATTGACAATGAGCAATTTTTTAAAGAAATATATATTTTTAATGACCCAGAAACAGAAATTAAATGGATCTCCATCAGATAATTTATCTTGAAATGACAGAAAAGAAAAAAGTAAAAATAATCCCAAACATTTTCCAGAGCATGAAATTCACCAGGCTGTACAAATGATATATGGTAAATTTTGCAATAGAACATGAAGTATCAGAGCTCTCCACATCGCTGGTTAAAGAGCTGGGAACAGAGTGTTCTCTTTGCTCAGGAATACAATATTATAAATAAATTAAATTAATCATTTCCATCAGGAAAAAGGTTCCAAAGCATTTGGGCCTCACATCCAGATTTAAAATACTCTGGTAAAAGCTGAAGTACTGACTGTACTTTTTTTCTCAAGTAAAGTAAAGAAGTTTCTTGGCTCTGACATGTACTTAAGTAAAAAGTAGCCATTACTACCTTTTTAGTGTCACAGTGGTACCTGGGCCTCACGTCATATTAATGTTAGGGCTGACAATCTGTTCTAAATGTCCCTTAAATGAATACATTTTAGGTTTTTAATACTCTAATTAACAAGGGCATGGACAAACATAGATGCTTTATGCAAATGTATGTTTATTATTAGTGAAACCCAATTCAACGTAGAGCATGAAGATAAAATATTCTTCTAAATGTTTTAAAGAAATTATAGTGTTTTTAATTATGTAAATCATCAGGACACCAAACGGAAACTTTGCTATGTTTCCACACAAACAGTTAATTAAATGATACAGGGGAAGCTGTACATCATCTAAGTTTCATACGGATTACATAATCAGAGAATATTTGCTTAAAATATTTATTATGTCTTTAAGGCAAGTATTTACTGAGATGAAATGAAACGTTGTTTCATTTATGTCTGTAAAGAGAGAGGGCAGAGATGGCAGAGCGCACACCCTGTTTGTTTTCTTTATTTTACAAAATCACAGAGTTGTTATTATGAGTGTATACAAAAAAATTGGACCCTCTTCAGATTTAAATGATGTTTTGCTCTTATTTGTACGATCAGAAAAGACAGAGTAATTTATGTTAGTTTTTGCAAAATTCACAAAACGCTGCGGCACATTTGTCGACCCCAGAGGATTTATTGTTTGCATCATGGAGGATTTTGGTGCTGATTTGAGACCTGGCACATCAATAAAAACAATATTTACTGATTAAAAATGTATTTTTGGTGGAGTTTATTTATTTATTTTTGTATACCCGAATAAAGAAAGGCTGTCGTGAATAAATGTGTGTTGTGCTAACGGTTTGAAAAAAATTATTTATATTTGTTATAAAAATGGTCAAACAGAAATGCACGTGTTAATAAAATTAATACCATTAAAATGAATTTGTGTTAATGCATTACTAATGCGTTAATTTTGGTAGCCCTAATTCATATATTAATATAAAATTAATTTCATATTTTGTTACCTATTGAAAGTATCCAGGCTGAACATCCACCATATAGAACTCAAGCAGAGAAAAGATGATGATCAGGTGATCAGGAATGTCTCTGTTCTCAGTCAAGTTCAGTAAAGTCTCATCCATGTTTACCCCAGACTTCCTGTTGCCTTCTGCCTTGTTTATTATTGGCTTCATGAACTAGTCTACGTCTGTGGTGTGTGAGAGACAGAAAATAATAAACCAGTGGTGGATTAAAAAAGCCACGCAATGACAGGAAATAGGCTGATGGGCAATGAGAAGAAAAAATATTGATTATGTCACCAAATAGATTAAAACTAAAGTAACAAACCTGTTTTGAAAATGTAAGAAGTAGAAAGAACAGATATTTGTGTAAAAATGTAATCAGTTAAAGTAAAAAGTTGTCAGATCTGCCACCTCTGAGCACCACCCGTATTATATCAATCATATTATGCTGTTTACATGCTGTTCTTTTATTCTATTATTTGTTCTGTTATTGCTGTTTTTGCACAACATCATGTTCATGTAGTTCTCTCTTTAGCACGTTGTACTATAGAACACATTATACAGTAGATGCATTGGTCAGCGCTATTTTGTGTTTTGTCTGTCTGTTCTAGGGAAACAGTAAATTACAATCAAAAATTACCTACAAACATTACAGTAATGTGTGTCATGATGCACAATATTCTCTTTCAAAATAAATGTTCACAATCCTGGACCTGCATATTTTTAGTGTTTTCCCTGCTCTTATGTAACCTGATTTAACTAATAAGTTTATGCACATCTTTGGGTGTGATTACATCAGGGAAAACTGAAACATCAGGGTTGGGGGCGTGTTACTCTAAGACCATGTTTGAGGAACAACGGTTGGAAATAATTTACTAGAGCATAAAGAGAGTGGAATGTGTACTAGTTTGCAGTTACAAAGAAAATGCATGTCAGCCTTAGATTGCACTTGTTGCAGGTCCATTTCTAAAATCCTACACTTGTGGCTTCATCATAGGTAGTAGTTTAGTAATAGTACCATAAAACACAATGTTCTTCTTCACTAATATATATTCCTTTTTGCTGTTCTCCATATTAATGTAGGTAGCTAAGTTTAGTTTGTTTATGCTGTTCAGTGCTATTGGGTGTTTATAATGTCTAAATCAATCAAGCACTGTAACATGCCATCACTCTAACATCCTGTTTTAAAAAATGTGTCAACATACAGAATCAAATCACACCTTTCAAACTGTTATGGGGATTTTAACCTGATATGTACTGAAAATATCTTTAAATTGCTCATTTATTCTCTCTTTATTTCTGAGCTACAAGCCTAAAGAGAGGAATGAGTCCACTTAGATATGGCCAGTGTAGGCCAAGCAGTCAGGCCAAACTCTTTTGTCATCCAGGTTGAAAATTCACATCTTTAATTCTGTGCAGCTTTCCCAAAGCACTGATTATAAATGAGATGATCACGGATAATAATCTCGATGCACTCTGTCTCACTGAGACCTGGATTAAACCAGGTGATTATATGGGTCTAAACGAGTCGACACCGTCAGGATATGTTTATAAGCATGAGCCCCGTCAGACTGATCGTGGGGGGGGGTGTAGGAACCATTTATACTGCTTCTCTTAATGTTAGTCAGATGTTAGGATTCAGCTTTAAATCATTTGAAGTGCTCGTTCTTAAAGTTGTACTTTCAGACATACATAGAAAACTCGCTCTGGTCACCGTGTACAGACCCCCAGGGCCCTACGCTGATTTTCTTCAAGAGTTTGCTTGTTTTCTATCAGATCTCTTGATCAATTTTGATAAAGTGCTGCTTGTAGGAGATTTTAATATTCATGTAGATGATGTAAACGATGCTCTAGGATTATCATTTGTTGACTTATTAAACTCTTTTTGGGTTAAACAAAACGTCACCAGACCAACTCATCGCTTTAACCACACACTAGACTTAATAATATCCCACGGAGCAGACGTCACTGATATAGATATTTTACCTCAGAGTGATGACATCACAGACCATTACCTCATACTGTACACACTACCGGTAGAGCAGATTAGCCGTGTTGCACCACGTTATCGACTTGGTAGGACTATTGTTCCAACCACTAAGGACAGATTCATAAATAACCTGCCTGATTTATCTCAATTTCTCACTAAACCCATAACTACTAATAATCTTGATGAGATAACTAAGAACATAGACCTTATCCTCACTAGCACATTAGACACCGTTGCCCTATCCGGTTAAAAAGGTTAGAGAACAAGCACCTGCACCTTGGTATAATAGTCATACACATGCCCTCAAGAGAACAGCACGTAATCTGGAGAAAATGGAGGAAAACTAAATTGGAGGTATTTAGAATCGCGTATAAAGACAGTATGCTCAGCTACAGACGGGCGCTAAAAGCTGCTAGAGCTGAACACCTGAGCAAACTTATAGAAAACAACAAAAACAATCCCAGGTTCCTTTTCAGTACAGTAGCTAAACTAACTACAAATCAGGGCTCTGAAAATTGTGTTCCATCACAGTTTAGTAGTGAGGACTTTATGATTTTCTTCACTGAAAAAATAGATAACATTAGAAAAACAATTGTGGCAGTTCAACCTCTGACAGCATCTCCTGAGACAGTGTTACCTTCAACTCCACAACTCCACTGTTTTACATGTATAGGACAGGAAGAGCTGTATAATGTTATTGCCAAAGCTAAATCGACAACATGTCAGTTAGATCCAATTCCTACTAAATTACTGAAGGAAGTGTTATATACAACTGGTGAACCTCTTCTAAATATTATTAACTCCTCACTATCTTTAGGTCACGTCCCTAAATCCCTCAAGTTAGCAGTTATTAAGCCCCTCATTAAAAACCTAATCTGGATCCAAACACGTTATCAAATTACAGACCAATTTCAAATCTCCCATTTATGTCTAAGATTTTAGAAAAGATTGTCGCTGCACAGTTATGTTCCTACCTGCAAGAGAACAATATCTTTGAAGAATTTCAGTCAGGTTTTAGGCCCCATCATAGCACAGAAACTGCTCTAGTTAAAATAACTAATGACCTGTTTTTAGCTTCAGACCAAGGCTTCATCTCGCTGTTGGTTTTACTAGATCTTAGTGCTGCATTCGACACTATAGACCATGATCTCCTCCTAGATCGCTTACAAAATTACATCGGCATTCAGGGACAGGCATTAAGCTGGTTTAAATCCTACCTGTCCGATCGTTACCATTTCGTAGATTTAAATGGAGAGCTATCCAGGCTAATGCAAGTAAATTATGGCGTGCCGCAAGGTTCAGTTCTAGGACCCTGCTCTTCACAATATACATGCTTCCGTTAGGAAATATTATTAGAAGGCATGGAATTAGCTTCCATTGTTATGCTGATGATACTCAGCTATATATTTCATCTAAACCAGGCGATACAGCTCAATTAACCCGGATAACTGAGTGTGTTAAGGAACTAAGAGATTGGATGACCCATAACTTTCTACTTTTAAATTCTGATAAGACTGAGATTTTGCTCATCGCCCAAAAACTAGTATACAGACGCCCAGCATCTCAACCTGCATTTAGACGGATGTTCTGTAACCACTAGTTCAACGGTAAAAGACCTGGGTGTTATTTTAGACAGCGACTTGTCTTTCAAAAATCACATCAATCAAGTTACAAAAACAGCCTTCTTTCACCTTAGAAATATTTCTAAGTTAAGAAATATGTTGTCTATATCCGATGCAGAGAAGCTCGTCCATGCGTTCATGACCTCCAGAATAGACTACTGTAATGCGTTACTAGGTGGATGTCCTGCATCATTAATAAACAAGCTTCAGTTAGTCCAGAATGCAGCAGCCAGAGTTCTTACAAGGTCAAAAAAATATGATCACATAACCCCGATCTTATCGTCCCTACATTGGCTTCCTGTTAAGTTTCGAATAGACTACAAACTATTACTTCTCACTTATAAAGCACTAAATGGTTTGGCTCCCATGTATCTATCCAGTCTTTTAACACGCTACAATCCGCCACGCTCCCTAAGATCTCAAAACTCTGGGCTTCTAGTAGTTCCTAGAATAGCAAAGTCCACTAAAGGTGGTAGAGCATTTTCACATTTAGCTCCTAAACTCTGGAATAGTCTTCCTGACGGTGTTCGGGGCTCAGACACACTCTCCCAGTTTAAGTGTAGATTAAAAACATATCTTTTTAGCAAAGCCTACACATAACACACATCACATCATAACCTTGTGCTCCAGAACATCTGATCACATGCACATTATCAACTTGTGCTGTTAATATCATGAACAGCAGCTACGCTAATTCCTCTCCACTGCTTCTCTTTCTCTCCCCATCCCGAGGCATCCTGAGGTTGCTCCAGCTCCAGTCACCTCCCACCTCGTGATGATTACGGACCTTTGAAGAAGTAGATGCCGAACTCACAAACATCCCGAACCATCTAGAGACGTAGCAGTGCCATTTGGATCCCGCTACATGTGTGGAGTTTTGACATTGGACCTCCTGGAGTGTTTAAAGGCTCTGGCATGGAGAAGCTGATGCTGGATCTGTGGTGATCACAAATGCTGAGCTTATAAAACTCGGAGCTACTAACCATATAGACTGTTTAAGACTGCAGAAAGAACATCACTTATAATCTTATACTCCAGTAATCATGTTAGTTCTCACTGTCCAGTGTTCTGTATTGTTGAAAGATTTATGATCAAACTCTTGATGTCACCCAGATGAGGATGGGTTCCCCTTTTGAGTCTGGTTCCTCTCAAGGTTTCTTCCTCATAACATCTAAGGGAGTTTTTCCTTGCCACAGTCGCCACGGCTTGCTCATCAGGGACAAATGCACACCATTCACCATCACTGTTGATTTGTGTAAAGCTGCTTTGAGACAATGTCTGTTGTGAAAAGCGCTATACAAATAAACTTGACTTGACTTGACTTGACTTTCAGAAATTCACTCATCTGGGTTTCAAAAGTTGTTTTTAACATGTGAAACTTATGCATGAGGTTCTTTTAAATCTCTTATAAGGACAAAATCTGAAAGTCTCCTATAGAAACATGGTGGCAGAGCAGGTGTTGTCAGTCCCTCATGCAGCTCTGGGTTTTGGGTTTCAAAGTGCATATTCCCCTGGTATGCCATTTCTGTGAACAAACTTGGTTGATCCAAAAGTTTAAAACCCACTCGCTGCAGATCCCAGAACATGGATAAGACATCACTCTGATGCCAGCTACCATCCGAGTTGAACATGATTAGAAATCTGTTGTAAGATTTTTATACCGTTCATTTCTCTCAGGACTGTGTTTTCCACTGGTTTTCTGATTGACAGGGAACTAGTAATTGTCATCAAACCCCAGACATCCTTGATTAATTTAATGACTATAACTCAGGGGAGCTCCTAAGTTGATATTTAATGTGCTTGTTAGGTGGTCTTTATACATGATAGTCCTTTCTTGATAAAATTGGGTTAAATCAATGGCTGTGATTTTCTGTATAGACTCCACAGAATGAACAATAATTTCAATGCATCAGCCAAAATGGTGAAAAATGTCAAAAAAATTATTTCAAGTTATAAAGACAGACACACACTTGAAGTGAAAAGGGAGTGAGAGAGAGAGAGAGAGAGAGAGAGATGCAGCTGTATTTAATATTTCTAATTCATTTAAATGTTTCAAATTTATAATAATTTATAGCACGTATCCTTTAAATACAAAACATTGTGCACAGACAAGTTGTAACCCTCTTGTTCAAGCCAAAAACAGCTTTAACACATGGTTCTCTTGTGTAATTTATTCTTTGATTGTACAATGTGTGCATAAATTATCTACTTTTTAGGTTTTTTTTAACTAAATAAGGTTCATGTGCATTATACCCATGGTTAAATTTCCACATGCACTTTCTTGATTACGGATGATGACATGCTTTGATTGTGCTAGTGAATTTAACTGAAATATATTAACACTAATACACATACAAGTTAGTTCATTTGTTAGCAGCTAGAAATCTTGCGTGTGTGTGTGTTGTTAAAATAGGAGATTATCCCTGCTTGGCCATTTAATCAAGCTGCCTGTGGTGTGTTCTCACATTTGCGCTGTGTGTGTGTGTGTGTGTGTGTGTGTGTGTGTGTGTGTGTGTGTGCGTGTGTGTGTCTTTGTGCTTTTTTCACATTTGCATGTTGTCCCACTATAATGAGTAGCCATGGAAAACTGTGACCACTAATCGAGAGACGCACACAATTTTGTAGTGTTCCTTCTATTTTGTCACTGTGTTCAACACAGGGTGTGAGTGCAAAGAACAAGCAGCTATGTACATATTACAGCACAGTAAAATCCTTCTCTTTGCATATTGCAGCTTGTTGTTCTAGGGTCAGAACACAAGGTCAGTTATGATACAGCAACTCTGTAGGGGGTGCAGTTAAAGGGCTTGCTTACAATAGCAGTTTGGTTGTGCTGGGGTTTGACCCCCTCAGCCTGATGAGTAACCCAGAGACTTAACCAGTGAGCCACCAAATGTTTTATATTTCTACTATGTAAAAGTGTTCAATAAATGATGCTGCATACTGTAGCTGAGTAAAAATATAATTATATACAAAATCCACCAGTGGCAGCTGGAATCATAGCCAAATTCAAGATGCAAAACTATATTGATTATATATATATATATATATATATATATATATATATATATATATATATATATATATATATATATATATATATATATATATATAGGTTTAGGTTAGGTTAGGTATATATATATATATATATATATACTATATAATCAATATAGTTCTGGCATGGAAACAAAGGGATAGACAGGGATATGCTGTAAAGCTTAAACATTTAGCAAGGGCAAACGATGGAGGGTATAGGGATTGATTAAGATTAAACAAGGCATAGTTGAAACCAGTGGCGGGCGGTCAGGGCCAGAAAGCCTTCTCTGCTGGCCTAAACAACCGGCCTATCAGAAGCACTGACCTACATTTACAACCAAAATTCTAATATTTGTTCCATGAAATTGTATCAATTTATTCCCAACAGTCTTCAGTCATCAGTCCCAATATTCATTTTATAGCGTTTCTCTTGGCTGCACTGCTTCCAGTATGTGTATGTGTATGTTAGATTGTTTTGTCCAATCAGATTTCAGCCTCTATGTGCTGCCATGTCAATCTAATCTGCTCAGGGCTTTTAAAGTCTGTCCTGGTGGCCCTTTCACCATAGAGATTATTACCAACGAGTCTGTTTCTTTAACCAATCACATTTCATATTCGCCTCACAGGGCAGCTAGCTGGCCCAGAATAGCATTTGCATTTTTCTGTCCTCTGATTGGTTGGTCAGAGGAAACTGTTACAGCCAAGTTCGACTGGTAAAACACATGTGTAGCTCTGCACACACTAATACATTAGATTTAGACTTTTTTATGCCTATGGAGGAAGAGAAATTGATTTGGTCTCGGACATACTTAAAAATAAAAAATTTTTCCAGAAAAGCTAGACATCTTGAGAAGAGGTCGACCAACCCTGAAGAATCAATGTGTGTCTAATAACAGCTAGCTGGTAACTTCCAGACCAGTGAATACTAACGGTACCACTGGCTTACAGCCTCTGAGGAGCGGTGCAAATTATGAGTCTGCATGTCTGGTGAGCAGGTTGTATTTTATTTAAAATTGTAATGTTTTTGTCATGTTATTAGACACACATTGATTCTGAACTGCTCCAGATGATGTAGGTGCACAGTTGCAGTTGTAGTGTAGAAGTTTGGAGTTGTCTTAACTGGGTATTGTCTAAAATGGTATTCACCCTCCACATGTGAACTGCTTCTCTCTCTGTAATACCACGCGTTGTTATACTGCGTTTTTGTATAGTATCGATGGTTAGTAGGATCGTTTCTATAATTGTGATGTGATAGTGGTGGTATTAAGAGGTGGATTAAGTCAGGTAAGTCCCACTGAAGGCTCAGGTACCAGATGCACGGCCCGCCACTGGTTGAAACAGGAACTAAGAACAGAGGAACAGGAAGCATCGATTACACCAAATTCTAAATAACAGTGGAATTACAAATCAGCAAATACAGCTAGAAGCATGCAAAGCATGGATTACTGGCAAGGTTCTAAAATTAAAGTAGTTAAAATGCCCACCAGAATTATTGGCACCCATCATGAAAATGAGCAAAGAAATGATAGGAAATGAAGCAACACATGCAAGTGGGTAGAAAAAGTTGTTTGAATTTATTTATTAAATTTTCTTAAGGTTGTCAATAATTGTTGCACATGTATATTTTTGACAGAAAATTTTTGTTTGACCAAAAGTTTCTTATTTGTTACTTTCTAATGACTATTATTTAGGTGAACGCATTATATTGAGTCTGATGTCAATGCCATAATGTAATTTGTTTTTATATAAACGGATAATGTAATGTAATGTAATGTAATTTGTTATTTTGAAATAAACGGATGCTAGCACATTTAAATAGCAGTTTGTATGTTTGTTATTTGTATTGATAATTAATGAGTGCAAAATTGTGCATGCCTGTGTTTATTTATATAGATTTACATACCATGTTAGGGACCAAATGTCATAAGGATATTAATATCTGTATGTGTGTGTCTGTATTTCATGTCATTCATAACATATCTTCAAGGCACACTCATCTTTCATTCATCATAGAGTCTCTCAATCACATTTCACTCCCTCAATCACACACCCATACATGACTCAATTTTTTGTCACACATGTTAATATATATGTAAATTAGGGTGGTGGAAAGGATGGGTGATGTCCGCAGGTGTGTGTGTGTGTGTGTGTGTGTGTGTGTGTGTGTGTGTGTTTGGGTGAGAGTGAAAGAGAGAAATGTCCTTCTACATTCCATGCTTGTAAATGTAAATTCTTAAAGCAATAATTCTTAATGGATTACATTTTTTTCAGCACCTTTTTACATTTTATAAAATTTTCTATATGCCTTTGGACATCTCTCTTCTCTCTCTCTCTCTCTCTCTCTCTCTCTCTCTGTCTCTCAGAGTAATTTATGTACGCTTGACTAGTCTCACATGCTTTAATGAACTCTGTATGTAGTCTCAGTGATTATGTGCTACACAAAATCCATGCTGCTTGAAACACTGTTTTTATGAGTACACAAGACGACTTTGGATTTCTCCCTCTTGTTGCAAGATTTATCCTTTTCTACCGGCAATAACCTGGCAACGTTTCCAGGCTAGTGCTGTAGCTGTCGAAATTGCAACACCATTCTGTGATTAAATTCACATCCGTCTTTCGTGATTTCTGTTAACCTCTGCAGGAGAGAAATTTATGATAACATTTATAGGCATATAGTGTACAACAATGTGCCGAAAGTCTTATAAATGTTAAATGTGCTTCAGGCTTTTACAGAGATAAACTGCATGCAAAAGTGTGTGCATACATTATGGATAGAAGAAAGTTCTCTAGGTGGATCTTTCATCATGAGTAAATCATAAAACACACATACAGTATATACAGTGGCATGTGTGGTGCGTAGTGATGAGACGTCCTGTGATGGTCCATGCTATACGCGTTTTGACTGTGATGATATCCTCCTTTGATCGTACTGTATAAATCTGCTCTAAGAGAACTGATTTGCATTTCCATAAAATATAAAGAAATCTTATGTATATGGTTGACTCAAGACGTCTGCGTGTTTACTGCTGACTTTGCAAGTGATAGAAAAAAAGGGAAATACTGGATGTTGATTTATGTTATGAAATGATTTATAGAACTGCTGTGAAACTTAAGTGAAGCAGTGGAAATGAAAGAAAACAGACTGAGGGATCTTTCATCCTTCTGAGTGAATGATGCCTGACCCTGAGGACTTGGATCGAACGTCTTCAGCTGAGGAGTAGAGTGGCTAAGACTTTGGCATCACAATGCACATCAGCAATATAAAAAATACACACACACACACACACACACACACACACACACACACACACACACACACACACACACACACACACACACACACAGGTAATAATGCTCAAATTACTGATTAGCCAGATTAATTATGGGAGTGGTAGCTCAGTGGTTAATGAACAGAAGGTTGGTGGTTTAAGCCCCGGTATTGCCAAGCTACCTATCTTGGGCCCTTGAGCAAGGCCCTTAACACTCTGTGTTCCAGGGGTGCCGTATCATGTCTGACCCCAGTTTCTAAGCAAGCTGGGATATGCGACGAAGAACGAATTTTGCTGTAATGTTTATGCGACAAATAAAGTCTATTCTTCTTCTTCTGATTAATAAATGTGTGCCGGGAGTTAAAATAAATCATACTGACAATGTTTGTAAGTTAAATGGAGCATGTAACAGCTTGAAACAATGTTCTATAAGTACTCAAATTTTGTAATTGATTTTCTACATTTCGACTGGCTGGCAGTATATAACAGTATCTAAGCAGTGAAAACCCATTATGAAAGTAAGAGTCATGCAGATTTGTGATTTGGGAGTCAATCTGAATTATGTACCACACAACTAAAATTAAGGACATAATGTACATTAGAAACACTGAGAAACACTGACCTCAGCAATGAGCTACAGAAAAAGGCTTGGCACCCTCTTTGAATTCACATAGTATAGATCAACAACATATGGCATGCCATTTTTTATTTTTTCAAAATGCTCTTGATTAACTGATCATGCCAAAGTTTTAGCAGTTTGCTGGTCTGGAGAATTCAGGTTGATGTCAACACAACACCAAGGAAGAAAGACATTAGCAATGATCTGCTGCTCATCAATTCAATAAGGGTTATGAGACCATTTTTAAGCAATTTAAAGAGTAAAGAACATTGTTTATGTGGAAAACATTCAACACAGTTGCCAACGATCAGTTGCCTAGATTTTCTCGCAAATTCAACCAAAGATCAGACATTGCAATCTTGCACTGCACAGAGAAAGTGACAGCAAAAACTAGATATATGTACTGTGTATATATATATATATATATATATATATATATATATATATATATATATATATATATATATATATATATATATATATATATATATATATATATATATATATATATATATATATATATATACAGTTCATTACTTTCAACTAATCTACTCTCAACTCAATATGTTCTTCGTCTTTGTAGGGCTGAAAGTCTATTGTGTATTTCTGTGCTACTGTGTTAATGCATCAGCCTCACAGTCTGCCGTCTTTTCCCTTTTATATGTGCTGTGTGCACATGCTCCAGTGTCATACAGCATGAACACAATAGAAATTCATTATAGCTTTGCTTGTACGTTGTGTATAATCAGACATTTTACTGACCTGAAATGTCATCAGCAGTGACAGAGCTTAGATTTTCTAAGAAAAGGGACTCTTTTCAGTCGTTGCTCGAATGTTTGTCAGGACTGTGAGCATTAATCATAAAATTTCCACAATTTGGCACAATGACAGCTGTTAGCACATAAACAACACCACCTTTCAGTATTATTACTGTACACTACATTAGTGTATACTGACATCCCAGTCCTGGCAACATACTGGCAGACAGAAGGCACACTTTTTACGGGTTCAGGCAAAAACGCAGTAACAGATGGAGATCTGGCATTTAGCATCTCCCACAAACCTAAAAAAACACACCACTATAACAGAACTGCTCTGACTCACTGTTTTGCTCTCATTGTGAGTGTGCATGTGTTGTTACGGAGGGTAGAGGAGAGCATATATTCAAACAACAAGAGCAAAAATGGATTATTTATGCACAAATGAATGAATTGAGACCTAGATATTTATACTTCAAAATCAACCTATAAAGATTGATTATAAAAAACCAAAGCTTTTACAAGCAGAAGCAGCAACAGCAGCAGTAGTAAAATAATAGATTTTCACAGCAAAACAATTACAATTACAAAAACGATTATTTTGTCTGCACATTGCCATGGCAACATGCAACACTGTCAGTTTGGACATAATGTGTCTGACATGTCAGTTACTTAATGTTTATTTCTCAATATTAATTTCTTCCCTGCTTGTCTAATCAGGTCTAATCACCTAACTGTTCTACAAGATGCTTTGTTTTTGTAATTCATTTATTAAAGATTGAATTTGGTGTTTGTATAATTGTAACAGATAGAATTACATAAGAATAATATGAACTTGCATTGTTCATTGTCCGTTGTTATGTACCAGTGATTACAGTGTGTGATGTACAGTTGCATTCTTCTTTTCTAGCAGCATCCTGGAACCCATTTCTCTAAGTTTGTATTAATTTTCCTATCTTTCACTGCTAAAATAATGCAAGACCTCTCTCATAAATCAATCTTTATTTATGAGATTTTTCTTAAACAAAGCCTTTAGACAGCAGTGCTCATCCTGCAATATATAATATTTATCAACACATATCACTGCCTCCTTTCCATGCCAAAATGATGATTATGTAAAAGTCAATTGAGAATCGCAAAAATGCTAAAATGATGTCTATGGAAGTTGCAGTCAAGCCTTTCATGTGTATAATGAAATCTGTTTTGGTAGCTCCTTATAACTTATATACTATATATACTATTTCATTAGTTTGATTTTTTTTTATGGGTTTTTGTGGAACTTCATGCTGTAAGACAAATAAAGTAACTATTTCAAAAGAGTATGATGTTTTTCTATAGGATATACTGTATATATATATATATATATATATATATATATATATATATATATATATATATATATATATATATATATATGGCACAAATTTAATTAATGCCGAAAGCTTTTATTTTTGGCCTTTTTTAGTAAAAAAATATATATGAATAAATATAAAAGAGGTGAAATTAAAACTTTCAACACACCACCCATTTAAGATGCACACATCTGCCACACATCTGCCACACATTTAAGATGCACCACACATAAAATATGCACACATCTGCCAATAAACTGTCTGTGTGGAAACCGCAAAAGTTCTGTTTGGTGTCCTGATGATTTACATAATATAAAACTATTTGCCCATGTTGATCAGATTATTAAAATTTGGAAAGTGTTTATTCAATGTACATTTAATAATAAAATGCGATTAAGTTGCGACATTATGACAATCATGCGATAATAATAATAATAATAATAATAATAATAATAATAATATATATATATATATATATATATATATATATATATATATATATATATATATATATATATATATATATACAGTATATATTTCAGTTAATTGCCAGATGTGTGCATCATGGAGGTTTTTCGTATTTGATTGGTGCTTGATCACAGATTTTGGCGGATCAGTGAAACTAAGTTTAGTGACTAAAAAGATTTTTTCGGTGGAGTTTATTTTTTTATATATACGTGTAAATAAAGGATGTCATGATCCTTTATCATGTGTGGTGCGTTGAAAGTTTTAATTTAATCTCTTTTATATTTATTTATATATATTTCATAGACTTTCAGTTATATTGAAGAGGTAAGGAATCATGTTCAAATAATTTCTGAATGTCTATATGTCAAAAGATATTTATGTTTATAAAGACGTTTATTCATTAAATGTTAATTAAAATGTTAATACTCTTTTCCATAAAGGTAGGAGCCTTTTGCACACTAATGCATGCAGATGCCTGATTTTACATTAAAGAAGCTTTTTGAAATATTTTGCTGTTGGAGCAGTACTAATGCTTATTCATTATTCAATGTCATGAAATCACGAGATAAGTCAGAATTGGCTGTCATAATGGCCTGTGATTTAATGCTGTCCTAAAAGCTGTGTTGTAAGTATAAAGAGAGAGCAATTGGAAAACTTTATCACACGAATCACAAAGAGCTTTGGTACTGAAAGAACAAATGAAAAAGAATGGCTTATTTCTGCATTTTCTTTTCATTCCTCATGTTGAGGGTGTTATAACCTTTATTTTTTGCAACTAGAAAGCTGTGTGAAAATTGACTAAATAGAATGTAAAAAAATAAGCGTGCAACTAACTGATTATTTTTTATAGTGAAGTGCCCCAAATCACATATTACTGTATAACATATTATAATGTAAATATAAATGTAGTACACTAAACGATAATATGAGTTTTGGGGCAAAACCTGTTTGATAATTGAGTTGTTTGTTAGCTTCAGCTGTAGTCCAATTGCAGAAAATGATTTCAATAATTTACACTTGTTTTTGTCACTATTATGACTGTGTTATATTTAGATTATATATTTCCTCAATTTTGCTTTTACAAAATTACAAACCCCACAGACAGATGCACAAACACACAAAAGGAAAACAGTTTTCACAATAGAGGCTTTTTAAAAGCCATTTAATTAGTGAGAGCCTTTTTTTATGTATGAATCTCATTTTCAGTTCTCAGCTAGACTGAGCATTTGTTTGCTGTGCTTCAATAGCCTTCATTTAAAATCTGTGTGCTGACAGTACTTCAGTCACAGGTCAAAGCCATGACAGCAGGCATTTGTCTTCCTAATGAACTCTGTCGGACCAGAAAAGCACACACTATCGTATCTTTTGAGAAAACAAGAAATAGGTGTCACGCTAGGTGTTATTTTGCATTCCAGTCTATCTAGTCTATCTTTGGTTAGCAAAAAAAGGACAAATTACACCCCCTACTGAAAGATTCAATGGGACATTTTGTTTGAGTTTTTTTTTACATTTTAAACAAGAGCCATAAAATGAGAGAACCCAATGAACCGTAGACGACAAGGATAAGAAAAGTTTTATTTTCTGAAATACAATTCATCATCCCTCACAAAACTTGCAACTGCATTTGAGACAGTCTAAGATATACCTCAGTACAAGTTGCTCTTAACCCTTTCATGCACAGTGCCCACACATTCTAAATATATTTCTTTTTCTCACCTGAGAATATTTCTGTATCTCACCTGAGATTTGACTTGTAATTGAATAATCATGATCCTGATTTCTTATGCTCTCCAGGCTATATGCAGTGCAGCATGTGTCTGACGCTACACACTTGCAAAAAAAAAAAATTAAAAATTAAAAAAACATAAATCCAGAAAAGAGCAAAAAAAGAGCATTTTTATTACATTATATTTTTGAGAATTTGGGTCAAATTTCACATCTGAATATTAACATTGTTTATAAACATATTGGAAGAATTAGTTTTTCATTTCTTTTCTTTTTAATTCATTGTGTACTTCTTCTTTTGGCTTCTCCCGTTAGGGGTCGCCACAGCGGATCATCTGTCTCCATACCCCCTGTCCTCTACATCTGTCTCTTTTAAATTAACTACCTGCATGTCTTCCCTCAACACATCCATAAACCTCCACTTTGGCCTTCCTCTTTTTCTCCTTCCTGGCAGCTCCATCCTCAGCATTATTCTGCCATAAGTTTCTTTTTTAATATAAGGGACACAGAGAAAAATTAATATGGCATTCAACTGTGAAACACTTCTAAAGAAACTGGATATGTTTTAAACAATTTATGCATTGAAAAGTATACTGATCATGTCAAAACTGTCAAATAAATTATGTTTCATTTCAATATAATATTTATCATAGTCATAGGGATAAATAAGGGATAGCGCATAAAGCTCACTTTGGGATTTTCTTCTGGGTTTGGAAATGTGACGGATGAAAAAGCTAAAATCTTATATCTAGCAGTAGCACGACAATATAAGTATTAGGTTTGCACAAAGCACTTGTGGTCTCATTGATAACATAGAAAGAATTTCATGACAAAATATTACACACATACACTTGAGAGATTCTAAGTGTATGAGTGAAGTGAGCTTAAAAATATCTTCACAAATGGAGAGAAAATTGAGGGGGTGTTTCACCATGTATCTAATGTATCTGTCACTGATGGGCAGCAGCACTTTACAGCAGTGGTCTCCAACATGAAGCTCGCGGGCACCTGGTAGCCTGCATGAAGTCTGTGAGTCGCCTGCCAGGCACAAGGCACAGTCTAGAAATAGCCTAAATTTGAATAATATATATATATATATATATATATATATATATATATATATATATATATATATATATATATATATATTTTTTTTATTATTTTATTTATTTATTTTTTTTTCAAAATGCTTACATAACATAAGAAAAATAACTACTTTAAAATTTCATATAACATTAAAGCATTATTATACATTATAAATGATATATATTTACATGTTATATAATATATTTATATATTATATAATCATTATACCTATTTCATATACAGTATATAATAATAATAATAATAATAATAATAATAATAATAATAATAAACTGCTACCACAAAGTTGAAGGTGCATAATTGTACAGTATAGGATGTATCTGGATGCAGTAGCATAAAATTTTCCCTTCACTTTAACTAGTAGACTTGAACCTGTTCGAGCATGACATTGCCCCTGTGCACACAGTAAGCTCCAAAGAAATATGGTTTACATGATTTTGGAGTGGAGGATCTTGACATCGTGACCTGCTATAGAGATTTGACCTCAACCCTGCTGAACATCTATGGGATGAATTGGAATGCTAACTGTACCCCAGGCCTCCTCACGTAACATCAGTAGTTGACCTTACTAAGATTCTTCGAGCTGAATAAGCACAAATCTCCACAAGCACACTTCAAAATCTTGAGGAACATCTTCAAGAGAAGAGTGGGTGTTATTATAACAGCAAATGGGGACTAAAGGTGAAATGAGATATTCAAAAACCATGGTCGGGTGTCCAGAAACTTTTGTCCATATAGATTTATATTTATATATTTATACATACTATATACCAGCTGATTGTTGAATAATAAGGATTGATTTTTGAATAAAAAAATCTTTGCTAGAAATCATTAATATTTATTAAACCAGCATATGAGGATATTTCATTATTGCTTTGCAGGATGCTGCATTTCTTTGCTGTGTTGTGTACCATTTCTAATGCAAATACATAATCAGTTAATACATATTACATACGAGTTCCTCTCTAGATGATTTTATCGCTTCAGTGAGCCCTCATTTACACATCTACTGTGTGAATTAGAAAAAAATGGTCTCAGTCTTTCTGTGTATTTTACATCCAAATACTTGACTTTAAGGTTACAATTTTTATAGATATTTTAAAATTGGTGTTATATTCATGTTACTGGGATTTTTTTTCACCTTAAATAAACATAGATTTGAAAAAGACCAATAGAAATATTTCATGCTGGCTTCATGCAGCTCGAATCCCTATGCCTCACCTCACATACTTACGTCCTGGCAGTAATCAACACATACACACACCTGCATATCTCTGGTTGACTTGGTGTAAGTGTGTATCAGTAATACCTTCCTGAAGCAGCAAGGTATGACTGATAGACTGTCTGGATGGAATCCATCCTCTTATTACCTTCAGATGGAAGGAAGCACCTACATTTTTCTCTCTTTCTGTCAACACTACCAAGCCAAAAGATACTACAGAACTTTTGGCTTATTTTTGTCACATTTAATGACAGGTCTGTCACATTAAATAAGGGTTCTTAAGCATGTGTAATTATTCAAACCTGGGTCTCTTAAGCTTTATTATGTTTAAGCTTTTGTTAAAAGTTCACAACTACACCGATCAGGCATAACGTTATGGCCACCGATCAGGCATATGATCATTATCATTCTTATTAGCATTATGGCCACCTACCTAATTTTGTGTTGGTCCCTCTTTTGCTGCCAATACAGTCCTACAATCTAGCCCTTGTCAAACTCACTCAAATCATTATGTGTGCCAATTTTTCCTGTTTCTAACACATCAACTTTGAAGACAAATTGTTTAATTGCTGCTAAATATATCCCATCCACAAACATGTGCCATGATAAAGAGTTAATCAGTGTTATATACTCACCAGTCATATTGGTAAAATGGCATAATATTATGCCTGATCAGTGTATATTGCAGTTACTCTGATGTATTTTATTACTAATAATTTTATTTGCTTTTGTAAAAGATTTATATGAAAACAGAGCTATACAGTACATAAGGTTTTGGTGTCAAGTCTCAGCAAACAAGCAACTCCATCTCCCAGAGAACACTATCTTCTTCTTCTTCTTCTTTCAGCTGCTTCCATTAGGGGTCACGGCAGCGGATAATCTGTTTCCATACCCCCCTGTCCTCTACATCTGCCTCTTTCAAACTAACTACCTGCATGTCTTCCCTCACCACATCTATGAACCTTCTCCTTGGCCTTCCTCTTTTCCTCCTTCCTAGTGGTTCCATCCTCAGCATTCTCCTACCGATATACCCCATGTCTCTCCTCTGCACATGTCCAAACCATCTAAATTAAACCTCTCTCATATTTTCTCAAAAACGTTCCACATTTACTGCCCCTCTAATAAACTGATTTCTGAATCTGTCCATCCTCGTCACTCCCAACGAAAATCTCAACATCTTCAGCTCTGCTACCTCCAGCTCCACCTCTTGTCTTTTACACAATGACACTGTCTCTAACCTATACAACATCGCAGGTCTCACCGCAGTCCTATTAACTTTCCCTTTCACTCTTGCAGATACTCTTCTATCACAAGTCACTCCTGCCACTCTTCTCCACTCATTCCACCCTGCCTGCACTCTTTTCTTCACTCATCTAACACACTGTCCATTAGTTTGCACTGTTGACCTTTAGGTACCTAAACTCCTCCACCTTCTCCACTTCTTCTCCCTGCAACCGCACCACTCCACTCCTACTGACTTCCCCTTCTCTCCAGCACATACCTCCACCTCTCCAGGCTCTTCTCAACCTGCTCCCTACTCTCATCACAAATCACAATATCATCCGCAAACATCATAATCCACAAATGCTTCTGTCTAACCTTGTCCGTCAACCTGTCCATCACCACTGCAAACAACAAAGGGCTCAGAGCCGATCCTTGATGCAGTCCAACCTTCACCTTGATCCAGTCTGTCGTTCCTATTGCTGTCACACTGTTCTCATACATGTCCTGCACCACCCTTACATACTTCTCTGACACACCTGACTTCCTCATACAATACCACAACTCCTCTCTCGGCACCCTGTCGTATGCTTTGTCTAAATCCACAATGAAACTCCTTCTGACCTTCTCTATATTTCTTCATCAACATTCTCAAAGCAAATAATTAGTCTGTGGTGCTCTTCCTCGACATGAAACCCTACTGTTGCTCACAGATGGTCACCTCTTCTCTCAGCCTGGCTTCCACTACTCTTTACCATAACTTCATGGTGTGACTGATCAACTTTTTTCCCCTGTAGTTACTGCAGATTCTTAAGGATTGGTAACAACACACTCCTCCTCCATTCCTCAGGCATCTTCTCACCTTCCAAGATCTTGGTGAACAACCTAACAATCTTGTTGAAATTTCCCACAGAACACTATAACCATTTTTAATGGTTGCCACTAACCAGGTTTCCCTCATTCTTACTCTGCAGTGCTAAACAAGTTTCTGATTGAGCACACAGACAGAGCACACCTAAACAGAACACACCTGTCCAACACAGCCTGAGGGGGTGCTATATTGCACAGTTTACATTTTTCCCTATATCTACATGATAAGATAAACATGAGCAATCCACTCTTGCTGTTGTTTCTGTTTATTTATTTGCATCAACCTCAGACAACAACCCATTAGCTTGACTTAATTTAAATTGATTTTATACTCTAACGACTTCTTTCATTTCATTGGTTCACTGCGGCAAAATCGGAATCCATTGGTCTGTTTAATGTACATGTATATGTAAATGTGTGTCTTGCACCCACACAACTGAAGCTAATCATTTGCTCTCAAATCTCTTTCAGATTTAATGTTGTACTACATTTCTGATTCAGGATTCACATTCCGTTAATTCACTCATTCATCATTGAAGTTCATGTCTGCACTCAGTTCTGCTCAACTTTGACAAATAAAGACTACTTTACCAAAACTGAAAATGGATGTGTTAGTTTTTAACTTTAACATCATTTTATCATATTAATCATTTTTATTCACAGTGTGAACATTACAGAACAACCCGAACAGATATGAACAAAGAAAGTGAAAAGTGCTCACTGAGCCAGCGTGGCTAAAAGCTCAAAAGCATGTAGTTAATTTGACTGGGTAAAATGCACTCTGAACAAGTACAGAGTCTGGTTTGAGCTCCAAAACTAGACTTAATTAATTCACCATTATAAGCAGCATTCAGGAACATTGTGAAAGCTACACTGGACTAGCGAAAGTAGCCCATGTTTATGTGACATCATATTTTTTGTGTTTACTAAGATATAAATTTGATACATATTTCGACAAAGACCACATTTTTGCTATTATGCAACATTTAACTTTTAATAAGGCATGCACATTTTGTATAAACACGTTTGTAACAGTAAGTGCTTTACAAGCCCTGCATGCTAAAGTGAAAAAAACATAATAAAAATAAAGCAGTTAGGCCAATTCCCCTCCCAAAATGTTTGAAAAATATCTACTAACAACATCATTTGGACTTTTCATTCCCCTACTTAGACATCTTTTATCCCACAGCATGTGATTTTATTCGATCTCATGCTACCGAAGGGGAAATTAGAGACCATTAATAATGAAAAGTAATGAAATAATTGCAGACTACCCGCAAACTGTGGTAAAAAAAAAAAATTTACTAAATACTGTGGCTTGGAATTAAGGAGAATAAAAGAACACCACAATAGCACATATTCTTATAACCTGTTTTTATGCCTGAACAAATGAATTGGCAGATATGTCCTGATGTGAAATACCCTGCTATATACAATATATGGTACATATTCATATAATGTTTAGTAGCTAAATAGCCAATTGAAGCTCTCTGAGCCAACAACAGTAAGCCTTCTTGAGGTACAGTATGTGTGCTTATTTCTAATACTTTTGGAAAAGAATATGGAAATATATTTGTGATAAAAATACCACAGCTGTTAATATTCCCTATGGTCCAATAGAAAGATAAAATTTTTCAGTGTAATTTTTTATTATTATCTCAGTCAATGACATTTGTCATCAGTTATATATGTACATATATGTGTGTGTGTACATGTGTTCAGGGATTTTGTAGGATCAGAGTCAGGTGTATGATTAACCAATTATACCAAGCAGGTGCTAAAGATCTTCAATTTCATATAAAGGTTGAAACTCAGTTGTTAACTGAAGGAGGCTTAAAACTGTTTGATAATCAACTAAACTCTGCTACTCATGGTGAGCCTCACTATGGTGAGACTGTGGAATACAGTTTTATGTTACTAGCCATGCACCTTGGCAAGACTTAGCAACATGATACAAGGTAGGAATACTGCATCAGCAAGATCTTTCCCAGGCAAAGATTTGAAAGCAGACTGGGGTTAGCAGGATGTGCTGTTCAAGCTATTTTTTAAAAGCTGAAATAAACAAACAATGTTGAGGACCATAGACCGACAGGAAAGTGGTCAGCCAAGGCAACAAATGGAATAGATATCATGCTTAATTCTCTTTGACATTGGGAAATGCCCTGTAGTGCCATTAGTAATGGATCTGAGGAAATCAGTGGGACACAGGTACACCCATCTACTATCTGAATTAATCTGGCCAGAAGTGGTCTTCATGGAAGAATTGAGACCAAAAAGCCATACCTCTGACATAAAAAAAGGTTAAAATGACTCAACTATGCATGAAAACTTAAGAACTAGGGTGCAAAAAAAATGCAGCAGGTGCTGTGGAATGATGACTTTTTAAATATTAGGCTGAAGCATTAAACAAGTTGTTTGCTGAAGGGCTAGAAAGCATAAAGAGAGTCTGCAAGCAAGAGTGAAGCATGAGGTTTCATGCAAGTTTGGGGATGCATTTCTGTAAATGGAGTTGGTCAGGATTATTGGTGTGCTCGATGCTGAGAAATACAGGTAGATACTAATCAATCATGCAATACCACCCAGGGAGATGTCTGATTATCCCCAAATTGAGTCTGCTGCAGGACAATGACCCCAAACATACAGCTAATGTCAACATTATCTTTAGCATAAAGAAGAAAGTTTGGCCCCCACAGAGCCCTGATCTTAATGCCATCGAGTCTTTCTGGGATAACATAAAGAAACAGAAGGATTTGAAGCAGCCTACATCCTTAGAAGATCTATGGTTAGTTCTTGAAGATTTTTAGAACAATATACACATCAAGTTCCTTAAAAAACTGTACCTAGAAGAACTGATGCTGCTTTGCAAACAAAGGATGGTCTTCTGTTAATTTGCATTTGAATTTGTTAATTGAAAAAAGTTCATTATGAACACATGTATTTTATAGCATTCTTACTTTACAGCATTTTTCATCAACTTATATTTATATAGTTGTTATATTTTCATTGAGATCACTATCCATATTGCATGGCACGCCAACACACATACACATGCATAATGCATAACCATTCCACCCACTAGCATGTTTTGGACACCAGCACAAAACCCACATAGGCATTTATAGAACATGCAAAAAAACTACACAAACAGTGGTGTAAACTCAAGATTGATTTACGGACCTTAAAGCTGTGAGTCAACAAATAAAAAAAAACAAGATAATACAGCTTTAGCAAAGACAAACTGCTAGTTCCTCTTAAAAAGGGGTGGGGTTTGGGGTCAGAGCTTAGTCCACTGAGGTTCATCCACACCAACCTTTGATAACAATGTCTGTATGGACATTACATTATGTTTAAGGGAATGGTCATCCTGGATTAGGTTTCGGCCCTTGATCTTATGTAAAGGAAAATCAAAGGCATACAAAGACTACATACAAACACATTTTAATATGTGCTTCCAACTTGATCGGAGAAAAAACATATACGGGTTTGATGGGCAGGTCATAAATTGTGTTTATTTTTTTGTTTCAGGTTTTTGTTCTTGCAAAAAAGTAGATTTGAAAAATGACTTCCAAATGTTTTGTATGCCTTGAAAGGATGGTGACAAATGCACAGCATACACCTAAAACCTAATATTCCCTCATACATATTCAGTGTACATTTGAAATAAAATAAAATTCTATTAAGTTTTTGCTTGACTTTTATTAGATAAAAGCCTAGTTTTTATATATTCAAAACATATAACAGCCAGCATAAAAAAGTATGACAACTAACCTACAGTAGCGTCCCCAACATCAACATGATTTATATTTATATTTTCCCAAAATGAAAGTTTAAAATGTAGAAAAATAGCTTCATTACAGATCTTTGTGTAGCTTGTTTATAACCTATCAGTTCTTTCCATTTAATTTACACTGGCTTCACTGACAGATGAAACAAAATGCTGTTTAAATCAAAGCAAAGAAAACATATGCATTTTTTGCATGCTCCCTTCTATTGTATTATGTTGGCCAGATAAATCTAGACCAGAACTCTACATCACTCATTTGCTTTCTGGCTGTCCTGCATTGATAAAAAAAAAGCTGCTCTGCCATCCAGCTCTTGAACAGCAGTGATCTGATTGCCCTATTCATGAGCATTCGTCATGTTTCAATATGGCTCAGCCAAAATAGCTCAGCCATTTTGATTCTTTTTTAGCTTCAACATTCCTAAGTAAAAAGAGATTCTTAGGGTTATTATCTTACTGCAAATGGCTTTACTTGGAACCCGTTCTGATTGGGAAGACGTTTAACATGTATAACTGCACTAATAGCTGTACTAATCTTAACACTTGATCAAAAATAGGTTTTATGAAAGATTATAGCTAATAGCAAACATAACACAAACTATTCCTTGGCACCCTTGAAGTATTTTTTATCACCCTACTTCTAGATGACTTTGACACCTAAATGAGAAATTCTATTTAATTATTATAGCTATATAATGTCTTATTTAAGGACTCATCCACAGTAAGGAATTTGGAGATATGGCATAGTCAAATGCCATAGACAAATATCTAAAGGCAGACTTTTGTTAACCATCGGTAATTAAAATGCTTTTGCTGTTTCAAGGGAAGGTGTATTTGTATAAAAGGCTTTAATAAAAAGAGAAAACACCAAAGAGACACACAGGCTTTTGTGAATGCAGCTTCTCTAGTAATGAAACCACTAGCTAATCAAATTACACTGTGACACCCAAAGACTCTTGGGAATTGCCCTGACATAAACACTGTGACAGAATCAGGGACAGGGAGCTGATGCTGAGCATTGAGGGGATTTGAAGCGAGATTCAGGTTTCATTTTAACAACAATGAAACTAATCATCTGTCAGATCGTCATAGCCTTAATGCCCCTGAGGTTGTATAGTTAGATGGCTTGTGTGCTCATTTATAAAACCTTATACCATTATGGCTCACATCTGGCAGTGGTCTTGTTTCTGAAATACAATAGTGTCTGTTTTTCTTTTAATGAGAGTTTTAATTAACCTACCAGTCAGGTGCCAAACTGCTGTTTCTTGTGGCGTTCACTGGTCATAGTTTAATGTGAATAAAATCTTTCCATCTTTTTGGATGTTTAAACAAATAGAGAGATCACATTTTGTAATTAAAATTTAATATGAAAACAGAGTTATTGTTATATCTGAGTGCTTGATTAAGTTTGACTGAGTGTTTTACGGCTGATGTTTTACTCTTATTATTCAAACTCACTCCAACTCTTTTGTCTTCTCCTGTTCTTTGTATGTGATTTTGAATATGGTGGAAACACAAAAATGTATAGAAGCTCTTTGATGAGTTTTTTTAGATTGCAATCTAAGTCATAAGTTATGTTCTATGTAATTACTGCATAGTATTAACTAAAAAACAACTTGTGTTACAATAGCTCTTCTATGGGATTGGACCAAATAGCCTTCTTTCCCCACACACAACAATGAGCCTTGGGCCCCACTACCTCCACTGTTGCAGGTTCACCACTTATCCTTCCTTGGAGAACTTTTGGCTGCCTAACAAGATGCCCCACAAGACCTGCTGTTTTGGAAATGTTCTAACCAAATAAACTAACCATCACTATTTGGCCCTTTTCAGTGTCACAAATATCATTACTTTTTGCCCATTTTCCTGCCTTTGAATACTTAACTTCAAGAATTTAGCTTTTACTTGCTAGCTAATATATTCCACCCTTTGAGAGAAGACATTGCAATGAGATTGTCATATAGTAGAAATGGTTTTAATATCATGGTTGATTAATGTAGAGTATTTGATACAAATTGAAAAACAAATATGATAAAAACCAACATGTGAATTCATATATAGATTTAATAGATTTAATCCAAGTATCAATAAACATAAACTGATAGTTACTAAACTGCATTTAATGCATGCAAGAGCAAAACAACAGGTTGTGGCAAAGCTGATTTAGTGTTCCAAATGGCACGAGTAAACAGATTTTATCTATCAGCAGATAATGGAATTCAGCAGTGCTTACAAACAGAAAGAGTAAGACAAGAGCGGGATGCTGATTTATGCTGCTCAGCACTGTGACATACATCTGTGGTGTAAAGTGGACATGATAATATAACGCTAAATCTTCATTCTGTCAAATTAAATAGCCTACTTCATTTTCTCTCACGTGTTTCAATGACACTGCGCATCCAAAACATGGCTCACAAATGAAAATCATGTATTGTATATATAATGCCAAGTCATGTATTTTAGGGACACTGTTAATGTGGCATTCATTCCAATTTGCCCAAAAAAAGGGACTCACAATGACGACAATTTTCAACTCGTAAGAAGTTTAAAGGTCACTAGTTAAATTGCATCTTGGTTTATTTCAGCTTTCAATTAGTTTTTAATCTATGACTGCTTTAATTTACTACAAACATTATGTGTGATGCAAATGTCTACAAATGACCTTTCAGTTATTTAACTGGCTGCTATATTTACTGGCAGTGAAATTGTCACTAATGAATTAGACTGAAAGAGGAAATGCCTTGGCATGGCCTCTTGAAAGAGAACAATACACCTTCTAGCACAGTTCATTGAATAGTACATGGGATCAGATACACAGCAGCACACAAAGAACAGTTTTAAACATTTATAGAGCTGTAGGGCTGCTGGGTAGAAATCCAGTCATCCTAGCTGTAGTGCATATTTTTTGTTAGCTTTTATTTTCCTTTAATCCAGTGCTCTCTATATGGGCAGACAAATCGCCAATATGTCTGGCAACTGTATTTTTCTGAAAGATATATATTTTTTCTCATTCTTTTTCAGCATCCTGACCTAAAGTGTGTATATACTATAAATATATAGTAGTGTTGATTGTTTTAGATGGTTGTTGATAGCAATTTAAAGAATAATAACACCCAAGCCATTAATTTTACAATAATGTTCCTTGTTGTGTACTTCCAACCTTGAGGTTTGCATACGAATTGAGCATTATTGTGCAGGATACTATCTTGAACTTGTTACCAATTCTGAAATCTGGTCCCATATGATAGGGAGCAACTGAAAACTGTCTTCCGTGGACGACCAGCCTTCTTGGCGGACTTGAATGACTTTGTGATGTTGTAAAGATTCAATATCCTTGAAATCACAGATTTGGAATGACCAACTTGTCTTGCTATGGCTGATAGGGTCATCCCTTTGGCCTTCATCTGGACAACCTGCTGCCGGAGGCTTTCAGTCACTTTAGAACGGCCCACCATCTTGCAGAGTCAGTGAAACTGGAAGTTAGGCTGCCAGTTAAATAGGGGTTGACAGATAATCAAGGAAATTAGCACCAGGTGCCAGATTAACACCAATAACTGGGAGGTAACTGAAAGTGTTCTCTAATTTTGATCAGTGTGTTTTCTGCAAAAGAATGTTTTTTTTTTTTTTATGCCTTAGTTAATTTGTGGAAAAGGTGCTCTGGTAGCATGGTATAAACAGGACAAAAACTCGTTCAACAATTGAGCAGTAAAGATGACATTATTTCAGAATTGTTCAATTGTTTATAAATTGTTCTCTAATTTTGATCGCCAGACTATATATATATATTCTTTCAAAGGCAAAGATCTTTCTTGTATTGACAGAGAACAGAGTTTGGAAATGAATAAACTGAAATGTTCCCCCGCCCCAACCCCAAAAAACACTCACACACACAACCTTCAGTGTATATTTATCACTTTTAATTTACATCTGTACAGCTGTTTATATATGAGACTGATGTATATCTTTTCCCAAGTTCTTTTATGATTGCATTTTTTTTTTTTTTACTAAATGCAACGTACTCAGACTGATCTTAATGCATGTCCTTGAGAGGCTTCAGTGTCAGACTGTGTGCATTCATTCTATCAGGCTCTATTATATCTTAAGTTATTATCTCTTTTATAAATCTGATACTGTGCAGTTTCAACCTATTATAGATTTAAATTTAATGTCATAATGACATCCACATGTCCTGCTTTTCTCCATGCTTCGAGGTGGTTGGGATTTTTTGGGGGGGTGTTTTGTTACAATGCATTATGACATTGTCTTCCTTTTGTTTCACATTGGTTAATTTGCACTTTATATCTGAGTTCATCCTTGAATATACAAAATTAATTTACATATAAAACAAATGTTGTGTTTTCCACACAGTTCACATGTGCAAACAAAAAATCATAATCAGCAAGTTATGACTGTCATTTTACATTAACAACTGGTATCATCACTGAACAAGGTTCACTACAATGGTGGTGCGGTGATTGTCTATTTAGAGCATTGTGCAATGAGGTACAGGTAGAATAAATAAAAACAAAAAATAAAGGAAAACCTATCGATAAAATGAATATTAAATGTGACTGAATAAATAACTTACTCTAATAGTGGCAGAACTGCCTAAAACTCTTATCACTGCAGGAAAACTTTGGCTGTCATCGCAGTTGACCCTCGGGAGCAGCCTTGTAGGTGCCTACAACCAGGAAACCTGGATGTTATGATCACAATGTGTTGGATTGCTCTCCTTCACTGGCAAAAAGAGCACCATGACAGAGAGAGAAAACAGAGAGAAGAGATCTGACAGGTCATTAGTACAGATTCAGTGTTTCTCCCCATGTTCTCACTCACTCTGTGCATGTTCCTGTCTGGAGAGCACAGCAGAGCCCAGAGACTTCGTCATGCTTCCTCTGCTGCAGAGCTGATTAGGTAAAGTAGCTATTAATGAGCTTTCAGAAAGCTTCAGCAGACTGCCAGAGTACACTTACCAACTGAGGGTCCATTAAAGGTGCACATTCATAACGCTAAGGTGGTTTACTACATTGAGTGTCACAACTAAACATCAAGGATGCCTTTGTGTAGTCCTACAATAAAAAACATTTCATACTGAAGATTACATCTGTTCAGTCTTTCCGTGTTGCTGTTCATAGGTCTATCTAAATGCTAATGACTCTACTTTTTCTTGTTTCTCTGCTTATAATGGGATACAAAAACATGAAAAGCCTCACTAACCTTTGAAACTAAAAGTGTATTTATTTTATGACACCTGGGTTCACCCCAAAGAGCATAAGATGTATATAAGATGAGCAGGTCATTCAAGGCATCAATAGAAGCTATGCACTGACAGAGATTGCTCCCTTCAGGGCTCTGACCCATGGAAAATAAATCTTCCATTAAAACGACAGCCAAGGAATGAGCACACTGTAGAGTCACTGTACTTGCATTCCACTGCAGCATTTTTGGCACTCTTGGTAAAGATGCATATACATGGGATTATGCCATAATGTTTTTGTGGTTAATTACGTTAATCCCTCAATAAGATATTATAAAAGATATGTATTTATTTGAACAAAACCATATATTAGAAATATTAACATCTCTCAGTTTAATATGTTGTGCAACCTCACTCTTCCAGTATAACAGCACTGAGTGTTGTCTTACAATGCTTAATAAGAGTGAAGAATACAGAGAAGAGAGTCTGATACTCTCTGAAAACACAATCTCGCCAAACCCTCCAGGTTCTTATGACTTCTGTTCAAGACACATGATTTCAGTGTGGTCAGGAGACAGTAATGACCATGTGATCAGGCTTTCAACTAGAAATGTGTTAATTGGTTGTACTATATGTTATGAGTTATTGCCCATATTATGCCTATTGCTAGAGGCAGAAAGATTCATTTCAAGTCTCCTGTTACTTCATGGAATCTGCAATGCCATGTTTCCAAAAGCAGACCCACACTACAAATACTATATTTTGTATATATAAAACCATAAAACCTGTTTTCAATCTTTGATACCATTTATTAAATATGTGCTTGTGTTTGTGGATTTTCAAAAAAAATGTGCCTTTAGGCATTTTGTTTCAGAGAGCTTTCTTAATGTTCTGGTTGTTTTACACATTTTAATTCTTGCCCAAAGGTCTTATAGCCATTGCGTGAAAAGCAAAACAGATGTGTATGATTTTGATATTAATCTGATGCTGAGAAAATAAATTTTTCTTCTGTGAATTTATATGCTATTAGAACAGGAATTTATAAATGGCTGCTTAGTGGAACCTAAACACTAAGCTGAGTCTAATGTACATCATGAGAAAATCTTTACTCTAAAAAGCAAACTGCATTGCTCATGTTTTAGGTAAAACCCTTTTGATGTATTCTTTATTTAATATTAGGTCATAGCAAATGGTGGATAAAAATATTTTCTTATTTAACTACATTGCAAAGGTGATGAAAGTCCCTTCCACTGGCTTGACATTGCTGTTAAAATTGGCGATGAAGAGGGAAAAAAAATATCAAGCCAGAAAAGCCTACCATTAGAAGGGCTACTTTACATTTCTTGCACCACTCCAACGTCTTTGTTAAATCTCTACCGTGACAACTCTAGAGAAGTATCTAGCTTTGCTTTACAAAAGAGAAAATGCTAAATGGGCTCTGTAAGAGCTGCAAAGTGTCTATTGTTCCTTCCTGAAGGATTTGGATAGAGATACATAGCAATTCTGTGTAATCTGGCTGCACGTCATTAGCACTTCAACATTTTTAAAGTTGTGTACCATCTGGTGTTCTCTAACGGTCCCAAAACAGCTCATGTGGTCAGTTTGCATCTTACCGCACATTTAATCGAATGTACTAAGTAAGATGTTTTATATGTCATTCTTTAATGGTTGAGAAAAATGAAGAATTAGGGTTTTTTTTAACACTTAGTGCGTCAACAAATAATAGTGTTTAAAATATTGAAACATTTGTATGTAATATTGAAAGATGGCTAAAAGGTGAGAGGTAGATTTTGATAAAAAGGTCTAGCATAATGTTTTTGCTCAAAAAAAGATCATTTATTCTGGCAAAATCATTTACGATTAAATATTTTAAATATGAAGGACTTGTAAATGAAAACAAACACTAACCAAGAAACACCAGCAACTGAGTAGTCAGTATAATTTAGAGTAAAATGAAGAAAAAACAAGTGAGAAACAGCAGCAAGGTTTACTTCAGACATCAGTAGAAGCACAATCTGTTCAAAACATAATCATCAGACATGGTTAGAGAGAGAGAGAGAGAGAGAGAGAGAGAGAGAGAGAGAGAGTAAAGCAGTGAAAACCATTTATCAACTGTAAGAGCAAGGAAACTGCAAAATAACATGCAGAGAAATACAGCAGCATCCGGAAAACTGCCTTATCTTCAGATGAATCCAAATGTAACCACCAGGTATGTGTTTGTGATGGTGAACGCCAGGAGAGAAATTCCTATCAAACAGCAGGTGGATATGTCAAAGCCTGGGGCTGTATCTCCTGCAGTTTGTGTTGGTGAACTTGTGTTCATTAATAGCATTATAAACTCAGAAGTGCAAGGAGGCAGTCACAGAAGTCACAGAAATCAGCGAAGAAATTAAGCGAGCAACAGACGTGTTTTCTTCAGCAGGATAATGATCCAAAGCATACCAGCTGCCCCATCTTTGCCGAAAAGAAATTTAGACTTAGATTACCCCAATTCACCCTCACCCTCTCCTAAAGTGCAGTGGATAAAACTGAGCAGATTGTTGATGCACTAGTATGGATGAGCTGACTGTTTTGTTGGTTGAAACTTGGAGATTTTTTTCACCAACCCTATTACAGAGAGTAAACACTAAACACTCATACACCATAACTGTGATCTTAAATGAAGCCATAATTGATCACAGACTGTTTAAAAATGATAGTTTTGTCTCATAGTTAGAAGAGTAGATATTATTTGGATTTTTTTAACATGTTTTTAAACAGAAACGTTTGCCTGAAAGGGTTCTTGTAGCTTGTTTCCTAAATGTATGTTCCGTTCAGTGTATGTACACTCTCAAAGGCCATTTAAGCATGTCTGTACATCTACGCATTTATCAGACAGTCATGGCCAGAATGGTTCAAGCTTAAAAAGAAGAAGTGCTCAAGAGACAGACAGAGAGAGAGAGAAAGAGAGAGAGAGAGAGAGAGAGAGAGAGAGAGAGAGAGAGAGAGAGGCAGGCACATTTCCTCTCAGTTTAGATGTTCTCTCTGATTGTGTTTCCTAATCTTTATAGAAACAGTGCTAGTGCCCCCTTGTGTTAATGACCTGTCATTGCACGGATCCCTGGACCTGTATCATTCTTTCACAGTCACGGGGACAGTTTATGGCGGCGATCCCCAAACCTTTAATGGTTGTTTTTTTTTTTGTTGTTGTTGTTTTTTTTTTTACTCGACAATTTTTAAAAACAATTTGGCATATTATTTACGTTATATGATTTAATTTTAAATGTAATTACCTATATAATAAAAATGTAACTTACCATAATGCAGAATCATTGGGAGCTTAATTTATTAATACATATAAAAAAACAATTCAACAAGTTCCCGGAATTTGCATGGGCGGAAATATTTTATTTTATTTTCTATATTTTTTTATTTTATTTTATTTTATATATATATATTTTTTTTTATTGCAGACCGTAAAAGTCAATACAATTGTAATAAAATACGTTTTTATTTAATATAATAAAAAAATTAAAATTTTACTGATACTTTAAAAGCTTTATTTCAACCAGCATTAGAGAATATTGCTCGTCGTCACGCGCCCGTCAGAAGAGCGCGCGCTCTCGTACGCGCGGACGAAGGACAAACTGCGCGCGCATGCGCACTGGGGCGGAAGCGCGCAGACCGGAGCGCAGCGCAGCGCGGAGAGCCGAAGATGGGCGTGTGAGCAGCAGCGCCGCCGCGATTATTTATCCACGCCAGGGGGGACCAGCGGTAATGCGGTAAGCAGAGCTCGAATGGACACGATTCACACGTTTAAACCGTTTGCTCATTTCGAGCGTATGCCGGAATTGTGCTGGGATGTAACACGTTTGGCGTGAATAGACTTGCGTGTCGATGACGCTCGCGCTTGGACAGATTGCTCCAGCTGTGCGGGGATGTGAGGATGCGCTGGTGGAGGAGAGAAAAAGCGACGCGACGCTCTCCGGTGTCTGTATATGTGCAATGTTCGCTTTACAATTATCAAATACTGTGCATTGCATTTTATTTCAATTGCATTAGAAAACAAAAGCAAAATCGGCTGGAATAGTTTCACACACAGCTTTACAAGCTTACACAGAGGGCCATTTAGTATATATATATATATATATATATATATATATATATATATATATATATATATATATATACTGGTGTCCTTCTAAAAACGTAGGCCCTACATCCTATACATCCTCAATGCAATTTCTACTTCAAGCCTTTAATTTATACTTGTATACTTTATAATGTGGAATTTAAATACTACTACTACTATAAGTCCTTATAATAATAATAATAATAATAATAATAACAGCAACAATAATGGTAATAATAACATGCAGCTCATTCAGTCACAAAACTATAATTGTATAATTTGCTTTTTTTTTTATCTTGGATAATAACATGCCATTATTTTATGAAAATCACTGTAAGAGCCATGCATATGTATGTGTATGTTGTGGTGGTGCTCAGGTGTTGTGCTGTAATTGATCTCAGTGGATTTTCATTATTTGCTAAATGCCTGCTGTGTATTCTGGCATGCAGGCTTTTTTTCCGGACTAGTCCCAGTGGACAGCTGCTTAAATGAATTAAGAGTGTTACAGCTTGCAGAGATTCTGCCTCACGTTATTGTGTTTTCATTGCAGTGCATTCGCCTGCACAGTCAGACTCTAGCCTACCACCAAAGTCTGATTACACGTTCTGATTATATTCAGTAAGGTGATGTCTGATTTATTCAGCTGAAAAGATTGAATGTATCTTTCTTTTTTTTTTTTTTTTATACCATGTGTGATGTTATGATGTTGTAGCGAATGGGGTCTGAGGGGGCGGAGATGGGGAAATGTCCAGAACAGGACACTGGAAATGCTGTCCAGACGCATATCACTCCTTCCAGCAAAGATTTACAGGACAATGTAAACAGGTACACTCTTGGCTGGCTGAACGCTCCACCAAATGCTTGCTGCTTCTGCTGGTGCTGTTGCTGTAGCTGCTCCTGGTAAGAAACTTAATCATTCTAAATGTACTCTACATAACAAGACATGCTGGGCATGCATACGTAAAAATCTGTTGTGGTTGTGCATTAAACCTGCACTCAAATCAGTTCACTTCTATAAACTTCAAAGCATCCAGACAATCATCTTTTTTGCTTAATCCTGCATAGATTGCAGCTAGCCGATTAAATATTTGTGCATATTGTAATGCGTGAGCTTTTGCCACTGTTTTTGTTTTGAAGTCATAATAATTGTTGGTCTCTGGGGATTTTTGGGGATTTCATGTAGACCAGTTTACACAATTTACTGTATACCCTATTGTGAACAATGTTTTTATTTGTGTGTGTGTGTGTATGTGTGAGTGCTAGGGAGTGAGTCAGAATTAGGTCCAGGTGTGCTGGGAGCCTTTATTACGCTTATTGGAAGGGGTATTTGTTTACATGATATTCCCAGTGGACACGTGCACGCACAAACCCGTATACACAGCGGAATACTGCTTATACTAATGTGTTGTACAGTGTAGAAAAAAGAGGAAAAAAACAAGTTGTTACATCGTATGCATGTACATAGTCTTACAGTAAGAGCTTCGAAGGCAGAGAAGATTCAAGAGACGATACAAGAAAAGCAAAACGAAGCTACAGCTGAGGAACCGTAAGTACTACTGCATTATACATGTATGAATGTATAATATATATATATGTGCATTATTGCAATATAGCTTCCTTTGACCTACATTTTAGCTCTAATGCTTAAACACTGTGCATACATTATTTACAAGTTCAACACTTTCAACCTACAGCGTGTACCGGATTTGTGATGGAGAGAAATTAAAGCCAATATAAAACATGGCAGAATTTTTTTTTTGGCCTCGATGTGAAATTAGTACATATTAAAAAATATTAAGTGGAAAAAACTGTGAAATTGACAGAAATGTTTTAGGGGGGAAAAGGAAAATAAAAGAAAATTAACTTTGGATCTTTTGATTTTATTATACAGTTCAGCCCTTTTGAATAAGAGTCAGTGTGGCACATCTTTACAATATTTTTCTATTTTTCTTCGCTAATCAGTTAATGGAAATCAGTGTAGCAGATCATCAGGAAATCATTTTATTAATGAAAGCTGTATGATAATTACTAATGGACATGAGATTATTCTGTTTTAGTCCAGAGTTTAATTCATTTTTATACAGTACTCTTTAAATAAAGGGTTTTGACATGCTTTCTTAAATCACAAAAAAACGTGCTATTTCAACAGGAGACATATTATAGACATTTTATTTTAAAAGTATGCAATTTCCTACAGGGACAAATAATTACTGTTTAGTGCAAAAATAGAACCAAATACTATTTACTCTAGACTTGTTATACTCGATGACTTCGGGGAAAAAAATATGTGATATAAAAGATCACATCTATATGGCGTTGTTTCCATACGAAATCCGATACATTTCTGTTTACTTCTGTATGAATACATTAATTCCTCAGCAAATGTAGTCTAATCTCAGACAAGATTAAGTGTATATTTAGCTTTGTGTACTACACAAATAGGTGATGAAATTCTTGACCCTTACAAGCATAAAAAAATACTATAAATATTATGAATAGAGAGTGATATTGTTGAAAATCAACGTTATACATTTAGTGAGTGTATACACATACCACTGTCAAAATTCTTAATAGAATGTAAAATAATAAAAGATTAATGCCTTGGCTGAACAGAGCTGTAATAATTGATGAATATTTGCCTGCACAGAGCTGGTCTGACACTAGAGGAGGCCACTTCGTGGGCAAAATCATTCGAGCACTTGATTAAGAGCCCGAATGGCCGGTCTAATTTCCGCCAATTCCTCAAGAGTGAGTTCAGTGAGGAGAACCTGTTGTTCTGGCTGGCCTGTGAGGAGCTGAAGAAGGAGACCAACAGAACTGTGGTGGAACAGACTGTTAAGCAAATATATGAGGATTATGTCTCTGTGCTGTCACCTAGAGAGGTAAGTTTACACCCAATAATACACACACAAAACAGTTTTATGAATGGCATGAATGGCTTTTATGTTTTGCATCCTGTTGTGTTTTTAACCAGGTGAGTTTGGATTCCCGTGCACGCGAGGTGATTAGCAAGAACATGATGGATCCGTCTTCGCAAACCTTTGATGAGGCACAGCAGCAAATATATACACTCATGCAACGAGACTCATACCCACGTTACATGAACTCCATCGTTTATGCAGATCTTATTGTAAGTTTGGAATCAACTAAAACAGCGGAGGAGTCCTAACACACATACAGACTTACATACATGATCGATTGATCTATCTATCTATCTATCTATCTATCTATCTATCTATCTATCTATCTATCTATCTATCTATCTATCTATCACAAACTGTACAATTCAGGGACTTCTGAAATGTACAGTAAGATGACTTTCTCAAACACAGGTACAGTCCTTACTGAAAGCACTGGAATGACAAGGCCTGTTCTCTTGTTTTTGCTTCACACTAAAGACATTTGGGCTTGAGACCAAAAGATACAAGAATAAGATGATAAGACAGAAACATCAGCTTTAACGTCCTGATATTTAAATCTATTTTAGATGTGTTAAAAAGCGTAAACAAATGTACCATTTGTTCAAATCTGTCGTTTCTTCTAGTGATCTGAATTATTGTAACAAGTGACTGACAGCTGTTTCCTGATGTGCCCTGTTGGATTGATTGTTTAAACAATTAATAGCTATGTCTGTCTTCCGATTGTTTGAGATTTGGGCATGAACAGTTTAGGATTAACCTGTAGAATAAATCTAAATAAAGTGGGGGAAAGAGCAAGCCATTTTAAAGCTGAAGAAATAGCGGAATGACCAAGAATGGTGATCTAAAAGCTCAAAGTGTAGAGAAAAAAAGGATTTTAACATGATCCAAAACATGGAAGCTCAATTTTTAGGTACAATGGATGTATAATTACTTGATTTGAAACAGGCTCACTTATCCTTAATGATGCATTTTGTGATGGTAGCAGCTGAATTAAATCAGTAGGTCAGTGGCTTTATACAACTATTGCAAGCAAAGGATATGCCACCAAATATTCAGTATTACTTTAAGTGTAACTGTTTGAATATTTAAAATATTTCAAATCTGGGTGGTCTTCTATCTTCTAAATCCATGTTCTAAGTATCATGTCTAGTTTTATTCATCTTTTGATCTTAAAATCCAAATGTCTTCAGTATCGAGCAAATAAAAGAACTGGCCTTGCTGTTTCTATACTTTCAGAGAGAACTGTAAATCATCCAGCAGCACACAACCTTATCCAATGACTTAAATGGATTTTTGCATACCTCTCTGTCAGGTTACATTCATACACCTTGTACACTGCCCTCTGACCACCCTGACTTTCCAGTGTCCTGATGTACTGTTACATTCGTATGGATTTTATAACACCGCAACTTATTAGTTAGTGGTTATAAGGGAAAATGCTATTATCCTGCTTTGGTCTTAGAGTTTTACAAAGGACATAAAGATTTTATTGAAATATTTCTCCGCCTTAGTTGTGCAAAGGGCACTGAAACGGCAGATGAATACTTGTGCCTTGCTATACATACAGAAGAGCTATATGAGGATATATAACTACATAATATAAAGTTAATTACAAATCAAGGTGCTTTCAATGATAGTAGAACAGCAACATTAATGACTACATATAAATTGTATATATAATATATATATTATATTTCTCTCTCACACACACATACACACACCTATGAACATCTGAAATTGTACTTGGACCAACAAAGCTCGGATTTGTGATCTTACAAATTTCTACATGCATGTTTTTGACGTACAGAGGATGCATTTGATATATTCACTTGTGTATACCGGGATAAACTGTATAAAGAGATATAAATCAGTAGTAAAGCACAATTATTTGTCAATTTGTCTCTCTTTTATCTTCCACGGAATACAAATCAACTCAAAACTTTTTTTGAACTTTATTTTAAGACTGTATTCAAAACATGCCTAAGGGCACATTAGTAGACCAGGCTTGGCCCAAATGAAGGTATATTCCTAAATATTTGATTAATTCCTGCATGCAGTGCACAGCTTTTATGTGGTGGAATTATAAAAGAAAGGTATTTATATATAAACATTATTCAAAGATGAGATTTCTTTAGATTAGAAAAAAGGCCAGTGGGGAGGCTAATGCAAAAATTATCACCTGTGATGAGCAGAAAAGCATATTGCAACACACAACATATCAAACCTCAGATGGTTTAGAGCAACAGAAGCTCAAGAGTAGACAAGGACAGGAATCCTTAGCTACAATGGGCACAGGATTTAAGACCGTGTTTCCTTCATTTTGTTTGATGAACATAATCAAAGCTATGTTTTAATGCATAGTGATGCTGCTAAATGATTGGAGGTTTTGTATAATTGAATGATAAGGTTTGTAGGTGTTCCTATGAAAGTGGCTGGTGTGAATAATAAAGTGTTATGCAACGTGTTTATGCATCTTCCACATACAAAGTCAAAATCGATATGTTTAAATTTATGTCTTTTATTGCGTATCATTTTGTCATTATTAACCCTTTGTCAGCCACATGTCTTATTTCATTAGCTATTAAATCAGAAAAGTCCTATAGCCAATTTGGAAAAAACATGTACATTGAACAAGTGATGTGTCCCATGTGAGCTCAGTGTAAGAAAAAAAAAAAAGGTCACAAGGTCAAAGGTTAATATGGCAATATTTGCCCTAGCCGTGTCTGTGTTTGACGCTTGCAGGAGTCCTGTTATCTATAACATATCTACAACCCAGTGAGGGAGAATTCAGAATGCACGTTATTGTTTTCCATTTATTAACACACAGCAAATCATGGAGGATTGTTTGATTTGATCGCATGGAAAAGCAAGAAAAACATTAAAATATGCAAGACTGGCTGAAATCAGAACAAAGATTGAGAACCTTTGCTGTGTGGTTCCAGTTAGGTTTAGTACCGGGCTTGAAATCAGAAACAGTCCAGAATTTGAATTTGGTTTTTCTGTTGTCAGTTCAGTCAGATGATGAGAGCAGCTGAAGAGAGCTTGTGAACCACTGATCAGCACAAAAGATCATTAAGGCCATATTGATTAGTCTATCGGAGGCAGCTGCTTCTCAATGAATTGTTTTATATCCATCATTTCCTGTCGAACAGAAAAAAGATAGCTTGTTTATGAATTCACTAAAAGGTGATTCTTTCAGTTTATTACATATTATCATGTGTATTAACTAAACAAAGCAAACCTCTGGGCAGGCGCTGTGGGGCATCCCGGGATATGTTTTGAAAGTGATGCTGTTGGGATTCAGTATTGTCTTGAGTTTTTCCACAGTAAGACACCCAAATATCAGTGGAACCAGAGGATCTGCCTCACCATGACATTGCAGCACTGGTATTTCCTTATTAGCACCAATCACTGACTATACAGATACAAAGGGGAGAAAGTATACAAATGTAAATAACTAAGCTTGAGATGGTTTCATTCATGCAAATTGGACAGAAAAAACTAAAAATTGGAAATGTACTGTATACCTTCGAGAGGGAGTTCCTGAGAGGCAACCAACAGCTCAGAGCAACAACCCCTGCAAGCATCCGCTGACTTTTTAGAGCTGTATAAAGAGACAGTGCACCACCCTAAACACACACATACAAAGAGATTAAATCCATAACATACTGCAAGTTAACAGGTTTGTGAGACGCAGACGGATGCAAGCGCGGACCGTGTTTATTTAGTGATGTCCTGGCCAAACCAACATTACAATAGGAAAGTAAATATGAACAATACACACAATTATGAGCTATATCATGGCACACAGACCACAAAGCAATTTGGGGGCTTTGATAATACAATTTTAGTCCAAAACAAAGCACGGTTCACAATTGGCATTGTAAAAGCTGTCATGCGGAGCTGGAACAGAACCACGGTACCGGACCCTTGACAAACTATAGGAAGTGGAGTTTGGTTGCATTTGATCTTTGCCATGATTCCCACAAACATGAACATACTCGGGTCGGCGCTTGTTCAGGAAGTATGTGTTTTAACCAGTGACAACATCTTTACATTATCATCATAATGTTATATTATTATTATTATACATTTTACATATACATAAGAAATTCTGCTGTGTTTAACATGTTCATTTGTGATTCTGTAAGATAAACAATAGCAAATGCACTGGAGTTCGATAGAATCAAGAGTCTGAAACCAAATCAAAGCCGTGTGTGTGTGTGGGGGAGGAGTGTGATCAGTGTGGCATGCGACAGAGCCATGTGATGTACTGAGTTTGGTATAATCATTACTTCAGTACTCTGTGTGTAATTGCAAATTTAATTATAGCAAACTAATTAATTCAGTATGCTCATAATAGGGACTGAAACCAGTCACAGAATTCATGTAAAAAAATATTTTACGGTAATTTCATTTCACTGCATAGTTTCTTACCTGAGAAAAGCCACCTAATACAATGCGATGAGATGGAATGCCATTCTTTACTTCCTGATCAATCAAAGCATTGACTGTAACAGAAAATAGAACTTAGGGGCACATAAGAAACAATTTGTCAATATTAAACAATAAAGAAGCACATACTGCTTTCTGCAGCTTTTTTTATCCCAGTCTCATCCTCCTCTGCATTCGGACCCAACCCAATGATATCAAACCTGTGAATCAGGACACAAATTACAGAGATGATCAAGAAAAAAAGAAAACTGCATCGGAAAAAACTGCCTTATTGAGGACAAATTCGGGAAGCATTACCAAGAAGGCATTGCCATGTTCATGTTGAGGGTAACTGGCATGACTGGTCTGGGAAAATCCATGTAAGAAAGAAAGAGAGAAGTGAAATTAATGACCTAACCGGGGACATATATTTTATTTTTGCTTGTATTTGATTATTTAGTTCATCATACGTACGCATGGGGGCAAATATACTTGACATGAGGTGTCCGGATTCCAGCCATAGCTTCAGCCCAGCCATGCCTATGGAAAATAATGATTAATAATAATGATGTAAATGGGGCAATTCAATTTTGTTAGCTCATGTTTAAGTCAGGGGTGCGTTCTCCTTACCCTGTATCTCCTAAGCCATGGAGAAAGATTACCTGGAAATGTAAGCAAAAATCCATGTCACTGCTAATAACTATGTGGCACGTTTATAATAATTGCACGGTTTATAGTCAGACCGAAAAGATAATCCTTTAGAGTATGTTTCAGAATACAACACAGTACAGCCATTGGGCATTTTATCTGACAAACCAATCATATAGTAGTATAATGTGCAATTACTGACTATAGCATATTTCCTGCTACGCACAAATTCTCAGCCTAATTCTAACTTTTCATCAAGATACATAACCTTAAGATCAGGGGCGTGTCTAAAGTGGGAAATACAACCTACATCATATACCTAATCATAATTAATGTGATAATTAATTAATGTATAAGTATTAAATCATAATTATAAGCCCATATGTATGTTGAAACTCTTCAAATCTATGTTGAACGCCCCTGCATAGGATCAATGCTGACACATGATGATTTCGGTACGTGTGTGTGTGCTGCTGGAACAAAGTGGATTATTATCATGATTTTTAAACAGTGCACACTTAATGGGCACATGGTACTGTATTCCCAGGAGTTACAACACATCCTGCTGGGATACCTCAGAGAATACAGTGTCTCAGTGGCAGCCCAAGCATTTCACACCTAGGCCTACCTGAATCAATCCACCTCTTAATACCATCTTTATTACGCCACAGTATAGAAACCATCAATATTAACCTTGTAAAATGACTCTGGGTTTTCCATGCATTTTTTCGTATTAGTTTTTTCTGGTGATTTGAAATGAAGGGAAATTGTAATGTTTATTTTTTCAAATTCTACAGGACATTAAACATAAATAGTTCTTGAAAAGCTTAATAAACATTTCGAAATGTTTTGCCTGACCTTTCCGAACGATGTCCAGCTATTCTTGTAAAGTCTGTCTTGAAAATGGCCTTGTAAATATATATGCGACCAAATCAGTTTATTTTCCTCTCACCCACGTAAATATATTTTAGCTTGTGCAGTTAGCTACAGATGTGTTTCGCGAACTCAGGAGTATAGTGCGCTCTCTGACCGTCCAATCAAAGTGACGTGAAAATGCCAACGTTATTGTATGCCTGCAAGATGGCTTTATTGTAGCCAACTTGAAATCTGTTGACTCTGTAGGCAAAAGGCAGATAACTTTGACTCTGGCAACATGCAATGTGATAGCTGAAACATGATTGGATAGAAACTCCAACATAAACATACAGAGAAAATATAAGAAAATAGACTATTGGTAATATATGATTACATAGTCATGGAGTGATTCTGAAAGTGTTTAGGCCAGCAGCGAAGTCCTTGCTGTCCCTGATGACCCACTACAGCAGAGTCAGAGATGAAGAGGTCCTAGTGTTTGGAGTTGCTCCCAAAGGTGTTCAGTGGGGGTTGAGGTCAGAGCATTTTTTTTCACTCCAACCTTGGCAAACCATGTCTTTGTGGTGTTTACTTTGTCATGCTGGAACATGTTTAGGTGAAAGAAAATCAGGCTACAACAAACAAACATCTTAATCTACTGGGAAACAGTTTGGGGAAGAATCACAGGTGGGTGTGATGCTCAGGTCTGCTGATATATATTTATATCAAGGAAATTCATTTGGATTCATGTCACTGCACAATCTGTACACATTTCCCATTGGGATGAATAAAGTATATATCTAATATATAGCAGATTATTATACAGGTATGTAGATACTGTATATCTCTGCCTCTTCCTCTGTGTGTGTGTGTGTGTGTGTGTGTGTGTGTGTGTCTTACCGCCGCTGTAGCTTTGCGGGCGGCTGGCACTATGGCAGGGAGCGGCGCGGACATGTTATTACCGCACATACACCAGAGATCAGGATGACATTAAGTAGGAGAATAAGCCTGCAAGCTGCCACTCCAGTTGTGTCGCCTGTAAATGAGGACTATGGTTTTCTAACGCAAAAAAAGACCAAATCAAATGAACCAATTCAGTAATATAATTCAATAAATATCAGCTTGGCCTCGAAGCCGTGCAGATCCTACTCTGAGCTGAGTGTAAACCTCTCACTCTCAGACTGATAACAGATGTCCGGTCAGCTCTAACCATACATGGTGACGTCTTAAACACGTTGCGTGAATGAAAAGCCTGATCCTGGATCAGCACTCTGTGTTGTGGGCGGTCCATACCAACAACATACATACCCACGCGCCACACTGACACAGGAAGTCCCGCCTTTTAAAACGCGCCGTCGTTCTGTCTTCTGATTGGTGGAGTTGTAAAGCGATGAAAGATTCGCGTTTGCTATTGGTTCCTAAAGAACCAATAACAATCTGATAAAGTGGTGGGTGGTATAGCGGGGTCTATCGGCATTGGCATTTTCATGTTTTGTCGTTCAGAATGCATTGAAGCCTGCATTTATTATTATTATTATTATTATTATTATTATCATTATTATTATTATTATTATTATTGTTGTTGTTGTTGATGATTAATCAATGAATGACAGACATTGAAGAAATGCAAAATTATAAATTACTATAAATAACTATTAAATAAAAGTTCAACAGTGAGTGGACTTTTCTCCTAATTTTCACTTACTAGGTAAAAAAAAATACCAAATTTTCAAATTTATTTGAATAAAACAAAATAAAGAAAGAAAGAAATATAAATGTATTTATTTATTTTAATTCATACATGCATTTAAATAGAATAATTAATCAATTACGTATTTATTTATTGCCCTGAAATTATAATTATTATATATATTTTTTACTTTACCCAATATAACCAAAAATTAAGAAATAAGTCAACTCAGCTATAAACATTTTGAAATACTCTCTTCCCCTTAAGGATTGATTGTTTTGTAGATTATATTTTAAATTAAAAAAATTTTTATGATTAAAATGTTCGCGTTATAATAATAGACATTTTGTCAAGGAATGCACTTCTTTAAAAATTCTTCTGAAAAGGTACTTTGGCTGGTGGCTATTTATTTAGATAAAACTGAATATCTTCTCATGGTGTCATTGACAAAACTTCTTTATTAATTTATATGAGCAGACGGGTTGCCAGATTCATTCTACATTGTTCATGTATTTGTAGATATATACAGAAAAGCAGAAATCAGCACTAAATATAATTCAGTTTTTTTCCTTTCAATTCTTGAAATTGTCAGTTAATTAAACTTTCTATGTTTCTGTATTCATATACAGGATTATGATACTAAATAATTCTAAAATAATTTTTCCCTGTGAGAGTATTATACTATATGTTGGTCCACATCTCAAATGTTGCACTATTTTATGAGTTGCTCAGTAGCTCCTCAAATGACTGTATAAGACTGTACAAAGGACATTACTAATACTCTTACACTCCAGTGCTCATGTTAGTTCTCACTCTCCAGTGTTTTATATTGTTTTAAAGATTTATAATCACACTCTTAATATCACCCAAATGAGGATGGGTTTCTTTTTGAGTCTGGTTCCTCTCAAGGTTTCTTCCTCATAACATCTAAGGGAGTTTTTCCTTGCCACAGTCGCCCAGGCTGCTCATCAGGATAAATACACACCATTCACCTTAACTCTTAAATTTTGTGAAGCTGCTGAGACAATGTCTGCTGTGAAAAGCGCCATAGAAATAAACTTGACATCAGACCATAATTTTCCTAAAAAATACACATTCAATGGCGTTTTATTTTTGCATATATATATATATATATATATATATATATATATATATATATATATATAGTTGTAATTATATTATTTTGACCCTATTTCATACTTTTTAGTTATGCTATACTTTTAATATACTAAAAAAACTTTTTCTTTTAATTTATTTTTATCCTGATGTTCCATTTCTATTTTTCATGTTTACATGTTGGACAGTCGTAAATAAGCATTCCACCACATGTCGTATTCTGTATAAATTTGTATGTGACAAATACAATTTGAAATGTATATTTATATTTTATAAAGCAATAGCAGAATTTCGCAGCATCTAATGTTATTAGGCCGTGATTAGGTGCGGTTCGTACTGGGGATGTAGCTCAGTGGTAGAGCGCATGCTTTGCATGTATGAGGCCCCGGGTTCAATCCCCGGCATCTCCACATGGTTGAAACCTTTTATCAAATACTTCCTCATCATTTATGTTTATAAATATATGTAAATAAATATAAATTTTGAAAATTCAGATTTTCATCTGTTTTAAGCTTCAACGTCTATACACCTTGAATTGTGTACAGAGATTTGACACTTCTCTGCACTTCCTTATCCTGCTTCATGTTTTTCCGGTGCTCTATACCACGTGCTTGTCCGCCATGACACTTGCCCTTGAATATTAGGTTGACTAGCAAATGTGCAGCAAGAGAAATGTCTGCATCCAAGACAACCGGTGGGAAAAGTATAGACATTGTGAGAAATTTACCACGGATAACGTTAGCTAACCTCCGGCCCAATCCCGGTGCAAAAAAAAATGTAAGTAACAATTCTTTAGCAGTGTATTATCATTTGCTAGCAGGTTTAGCTTGTTAGCATGTGCCTTTAGAGTTACTTTGCTAGCTTTAAAAACAGATGCAAAATGTTGAAGCATAGAAATCGTGTCTGTTTATTAGACTCAGACTTAGTCACTGAAGTTACAAAGTCACTTTTTATACTTGAATTTGCAATGAATAACCACCAGCCTGTTAAACTGCATGTATGTGCAAATACAGTGGATTTCTATAAAGAATATAGTAATAAAATCTCCTGGAAATGTAGTTGTCAATATAGTTCAGCACGTTTGCTTTTCTTTAGCTAACCTCATATATATCTTTAAAAAAGTCCTCGTTCTCCATGTTCCTTTCAGTCAGTAAGGTAAATAAGAAGATACAAATAAATATAAATAAGGAGATATACATTCCTATATTGGGATTAAGGGGTTACCCCCTGTTACAAACTAAGAAGTTATGATGTACAGAATGAGGTGTAAAAATACGTTATATAATGATTTTTATTAATCCATGATTCTTCGCTAATTACTGTATATACTTTTCTTCCATCACTGAACTCAGATTGAGCATCATACTCCATTTCACTAATAATAGCTGGCAAGCAGACCTGCAGATCTTTTAGTACTAGGAACACTGGAAATTGAACTTGTATCTGAAACATATGTATGATAACCAGGATTTATTTTGTGTCCTGCATACATACATTCATGCATACTGAATGCTCTGGAAGGATGTTCAAAAACATCATTATAATGGACAGATTGAGCACAAAATTCTGAAATAGGGGTCTAGTCATGGTCCTAAGATCCTTAGGGGGGAGTGTATATTGGAGTTCAAGGTTGTACAGCTTAAATAACGCTTGTCTTCAGGAGAAGCGTCGTGGAAGGGGGATGCATGGTGGAAATAAGAGCGGTCGGGGTCATAAAGGTGAACGGCAGCGAGGGAATCGCCCCCGTCTGGGTTTTGAGGGAGGCCAGACGCCCTTCTACCTGCTTATTCCTAAATATGGCTACAATGAGGGGCACAGGTGATCAGACTACACTTCTCATGTTCTCTCTTTCTCATCTAATGTTATTCGAATTATACATCTTTTTCATAGTGATTTAAACTGGGCGTTATGTGCATTCGTCTACAGTCGTCGCCAACAGTACCCACCACTCACTCTGCGGAGGCTGCAATATTTAATAGATCTCGGTCGTGTGGATCCTGCTCAGCCCATAGACCTCACGCAGCTCGTCAATGGGAGAGGAGTCACGATCCAGCCACTCAAGCGTGACTACGGTGTCTGTCTTGTGGAAGAGGTTTGTCTGTTATCATTATTATGCATGCATGATATAAAGAATTCCTATACTTAAGAAATCATTTTCACTGGGTAGGGAAATGCAGTGAGAATTTGCCATTACTTTTCATAAATGCCTATTGGAAATAACGAATGCAAAACAATTCAATCTTGATTATGTTGCTTTGTGGTTGCAAGAAATCCTGAGTGGAAAGTCATTGCTTTAATTTAGAAGTTATAACAATCTTTATTGCAATTTAATTGTATACGCCTCTGCATATACAGAGGCGAATCAATTAATCAGTCACGTGTCCAGTTATAAGTTCTTTGTCAACATGATACTTTACATGTAACTGTAAATTCGCAGGTTGTTTATTGTCGTATGATACAGTGAAAACCTTTTGGTTCTCCCACATTTACTACACAGCACAATGGAGTGCATCCAAGCTGAGATAATTAAATTTTTTTTATGATCTCGTACTGAATTTTTATTTTTCATAATTTAACTTTTGCATAAATGCCTTACAACAAAATTAAGTTGAAGTTCATGAAATTGTCCAGATGGGGGCAGCAGTCAGTCATTTTTCAGGTTTATGCATTAAGAGCACTATGTTAGCCAACTAACTGTTCTTGTGTCTGTTTAAGGGAGCTGACATATTCTGTGCTAAGGTGAATTTGGAGGTTCAGCGTGCTTCTGAAGCTGCCATCGCTGCAGTAGAACGCAATGGGGGTGTAATCTCGACCAGCTACTATGACCCTCGCAGCTTAGGTGAGTCACACAGTGTGCATAAACGGAGCTACTGGACTATACAGTAGGCATAGCACAAACAACACAAACAACGGTTGTTTGCAAACTATACAAGGCAAGAAATTGAAACAAAATTGTTTAACCATCAAGAAAGCACCTATGGAGTTTAGCAAAAACATAAAAACGCACAAATAGAGTTTTTGTGTGCCAGAAACAGGGCAAAAAATGACACCCTTTGTAAATCAAAAATAGCTGTTCAATAAAGTCGACATTTTATAACCAAACAATGGCAAACAATCGAACTCTAAAAAACAAGCATTTCAAGCAGCCAATCAGTTTAACCTCTTCATGACTTTGGCTGCACACATGCTGATATTCAAAAACCCCGAATTTTTGCTTATTTTAAAAAGTCCAGTTCTCATACTGTTTTCAGTATTAACATTTTCTCTGTTACAATTTTTTGTAAAAGATTTATTGTACGTGGGTTTTTTTTTTTGTTTTGTTTTTTTCCTTTTAGTAAAATGCTCACTTTAGAATAATGGACGTTTTGTCAATGAATGCACTTCATTAAAATAATCTGAAAAGGTAGTTTTTATTATTAATTATTAAGCTAGTATTTATTATTTTACTTAGCAGTTGTTTTTTTTTCTTTCTTTCTTCAGAGATCTATTTCAACAAGTTTGGGTGATCCTTAATCAGAAATAAAATTGAAAAACCGTGATGTAAATCATTTTGCTAATATCATGGATGATGTCAGTATTGTAGAATTTAGTCTAACCTGCTTTTGTGTGTGTGTGTGTGTGTGTGTGTGTGTGTGTGTGTGTGTGTGTGTGTGTGTGTGTGTGTGTGTGTGTGTGTGTGTGTGTGTGGGCGTGTGGGCGTGTGTGTTTTACTGCAGAAATCCTTGTCAAACCAGTGCCATTCTTCATGACCGGCCAGCCCATTCCAAAGCGTATGCTCCCTGGAGAAGATCTCCTTCCATATTACATAGATGCAAATAACCGCGGTTATCTCGCTGATCCAGAGCAGGTCCAGGCCGCCCGGGTTGCGCTGGCAAAGAAATACGGCTACACATTACCAGACATATCAAAGGAAACAATGTGCAAAATGTTAGCAGAGAGGAAGGACCCACGACAAATCTTTTTTGGTTTGGCTCCAGGCTGGGTCGTAAATTTGGCAGAGAAGAAGATCCTCAAACCAACTGACAAGGATGTACTGAAGTACTACAATTCATAATATTTATTGCAGCTTACTGACACTCAAAAGCCCGCAATATCTGATTGATATTTGTGTAAATATGTATCATGTTTTTGTTAATCAGTAATAAATTGTCACCATGCTTTAAGCTTGACTCAAAGTGGACTTGTGTTTGCGTGCCTCCATTAGATGACTCCTAATAGCAAGATTTCTCACTTGGTTTGATCACGGTTGTAATTACGAAGACAAATGTATTACTAACATGTCTTTATGTCTCAATAAGGACACCTGACCACAAACGCTTTTTTTCTTAAACATCCAAGTCCACATTAAGTCCCCGTTTGCTCTTCTAATAATGTCCACTCTTCTGAGATGTTCCACTAGATTTTGGTTTGTGGTTGTGGAGATTTGTGTTCATTCTTTCAGTCAGGCACTGATTGAAAGGTGAGGAGATCTGGGGTCAGCCAAATTCATCCCAAAGCTGTTCAGTAGGGTTCAAGTCAGTGCTCTATAGCAGGAGATCTTCTACTCCAGCCCATATAAAGGATATCTTCATAAATCTTGGAACAGGTTTGGATCTTCTTCGCAAGGGAAAGTTTAATGTTACTGCATCCAAAGACATCCTAGATAATTGCATAACTCCAACTTTGTGTTAAGTTTGGAGAGGAACCACGTATAGATGTGAAAGTCAGGTGTCCATATTAGTCATTGCTGTTCCTTATTTTAGGATTTTAGAGTGTGTGTGTGTGTGTGTGTGTGTGTGTGTGTCAGGAACTTTACAGTAGTATGATCCACACATACTGGCAGTAAGTACAAAGTAGAATACATTTCTACTTCTCTTACTGTTGAAAGAAGCTTACTGTATTGCTAGACACCACAATAATCATCAACCTATCGTCCTCATATAATCTTATTTTACACATCTGCCACTAAAAGACAAGGCTCTTAATGGACCATGTTGGAAAATTACTTACTTAGTCTGACCAAACTACAGACCAAGATAGTAGGTGATCTTCTGTCAAAGAAAAAGCTCCTAAATTACTGCAAAAAATGTATGGTAAATTACATTTATTTAAGTAATGTATAAGTCAGAAAATATTTTACCAGCTGGCAAAGATGTTTTACATTCTAAGAAATAAAGGGACCCCCTGTACTTTTCCTTAGAGAGACACCATTGAGAGCATACTGAGCAGCTGCATCACTGCCTGGTTTGGGAACTGCACCGTCTTGGATCACAAAACTCTACAGAGTGTAGTGAGAAGATCATCGGAGTCTCTCTCCCCTCTATCGTGGACATTTACACCACACGCTGCATCCGAAAACAGCTAACAGCATTGTGGACGACCCCACACACCCCTCACACACTCTTCACCCTCCTGCCATCGGGAAAGAGGTTCTGAAGCATTCGGGCCGCCACATCCAGTCTGCAACAGTTTCTTCCCTCAAGCCATCAGGCTCCTCAACACAGAACTGAACTGTACCAAACTCACACACAACTGTGTGTTACTGAACTGTTACAACCTAAACTTAACACACAATACATGTCTTTAGCACCACCCATATTATATTAATCATATTACTGTTTACATTGCTGTTATTGCTGTTTTTGCACAACTTTGTGTTTATGTTTGCAAATACACTCTTGTTTAAAGTTCTCGTTTGCACATTGTGCTGTATAACACATTATACAATAGATTTACTTGTCCGCGCTATTTTGCGTTTTGTGATTCTGTCCCACACTGTCTTGTGTTATCTGTTTGCACTCAGGTGCACACGATGCGCTTTATGTAGCCAGAACAACTTACTTTAGTTCTTAGCTTTGTGTTTTGTGATGTCGCTCTATGTTGTTTTATGTAGCACCAGGGTTCTGGAGGAAAGTTGTCTCATTCCACTGTGTACTGCTTCAGCTATATATAGTTGAAATGACAATAAAAGAGTCTTGACTTGACATGTTAATGAGGTAATAGTCCAGCCTATGTCTTTTGCAATTTATGTCTTCTTATACACCATGTCCACTTGTAGGTGGATGCCTGACTCTCACATCCAATTGCTGAATGACCCTTCCCAGTTGGTCCACTCTTCTAAGAAGCCTTTTAATAGATTTTGGAGTATGACTGAGGGAATTCGTACTTATTCACCACAGGATCGTTTAAAAACCAGTTGGAATTCCATTCAAAAGGTGTTCAATGTGGTTGAGGTGAGGACTCTTAAAGTGCTTCCACACCAGTAATAGGAAACCATGATTGTTGCTTTGTGTACAGACTCGATGTCATTCTGGAACAGGAATTCTTGTGAAGAAAAATGTTTATGCTACAGTACAGCCTTTTATCTGAACGATTTGCAATTCTCATTTATACATCTGAACAATTGAGTTTTTCTTCTTCAAGGGCCCAGCAGTGGCTGAACTTAGATTTTACACTCACAATCTTCTGAAAGCCAACGTCTTTATGAGTCGTCAGGCATTTTAGACTTTTCTGTGCTTTCACCTTTGTAGCAACAGTAACCGCATTCATACATCCAGACATATACCAAGGAAGACAAATTATATATAGTTTTAAAAATATAACAAAAATGTACAGTTTAGAGTTCCTTTATTTCTGAGAGTGTACCAAAGGCATTTCTGAAGTGAAGAAATTAGGATCAAGTGGAGCAGGTGAGCGGGAAACGCTGGAAAAACACAAGGCTTTGGGATGTGAAAACAGGAACCAGCTGCATTTCTCCAGCCTCTGTTTTGTGTGTATGTAAATGGCAACCAGGCTAAGCGGCTGTGAACGTGGTGTTACTCACAAACAGCTGTATCCTGACTGAGGTGTTGATTCTCCACCAGCATTGCTGGAGGGAAAAAAAATTTGATTAGGCATTAGAGATGAAGTCTGATACAAGAGGAAAACCTTTTGGTCTTTGCAATGACATCAAAGGTGCGAAGATATTTCCTGTATACTTTCCAAAGCTTAGTGATGATCGTGTTATAATATGTCCTGAGGTGAAGGGTCCTCATTTACCAGACACATTCCTGACATTCTGACTGAATTCTGGAAAAAATGTGGCTAATGAAGAAAATACAGATCAAATAATGGCATTATTGACTGTTGCACAATAGGCAAATATTTCACCCATGAGCACTGATAGGTTATGACTGGAAGCTGGGTATTGATAGTCTATAGGTTTTATCGTCCAGTTGAGTCTCAATAAGTTTTAATAAGTATTTTATCAATAAGAAATTAATAAGTAATTTAAATTACATTTTCCTGCCTTCACTTTCTTACTTCATGGGTGTTACGTAAAGACAATATTTCAACACAAACTGGCACACGAGTTTAGGACATATTTCAACAAAGTATATGAGATCACTTGACCCTTTTCAGCCATTTTTTCCCCTGAGCTTTGCAAACAGGGGTTACTACAGTCTATTTATAGCACAGGCTTACAGATATTGTCACAAGGCAGCCTGAGTCTCCTTTGGCTTTATCGAAGGAAGCACATGTTTGTGTTGACTTTGGTGTGTGTGTGTGTGTGTGTGTGTGTGTGTGTGAATGAGAAAAAGAGAGATATGTGCTCAGTTTGCTTAAATCATGATTTCTTTCATACAAGATTCAATAAAGCATTTATTTATTTTCAATTTATTAGCATTTGGTTTTACTATTTTAAATAATAAATTGTTCACTTTTTCAATACGTTGAGCTGGAGAATAGCCCATGTTATTATGTAGGGCAGTTCATAGTTGATTAGGTCCTGCATTGTCTTGTTGGTCATTTATCACCCTGGTCCTGGAGTTGCTGTAAACTGAACTTCGTCTTGGAGCATTTTAATATCTTTTTTCCATCCAAGTCCCAGTAGGCCATTCTTTTGGGCCGATCTGTCCACACTGGGCCTTGAGGTGAACTGAGGGTGGCGCATGTGTATGATGGAGTGTTTTCCTGCCGCCAATAATAAAGCGAGATTTACATGGCCAGAAAAGGGCAGGAAGAGAGGTCCGACTGCTCTCAGCGCAACTCTCTAAATAAATCAAAATCTCAGGAAAGCGAGGCCACAATCAGTGTTTATGAACGAACACCAGTGCTTATCTTCAAAGCAGCAGAGAGCCAGTGTTCAGCACACACTGAACACCAAACCCACTGAGTGTGTACGTGTGTGTGTGTGTGTGTGTGTGTGTGTGTGTGTGTGTCAAAAAGTGAAAGAGAATGACCGATACAAATTCAGTAAACTTCTCTTGAATGCATTAACTATGGACTCAAGTATAACTTTTTAATATTTAGGTAAATGGATTAAATTTTTTTTTAAGATTTTCTTTCTAGGGTTAAAAATGTTCCTGCGAGAAAACAATCTGTTTTGTATGTACTCAGTGCTCAGTTCAAATGAGAGCAAATACTTTCATGTCCAAAGATTTAAGCTAACAAATGTAGCTTTGTGTGAACTTCACTGATCCATTAATTTTGGGTGGTGAGTAAATTGTGTAAACTCACCCCGACCCCACCAACACCACCACCACCACCACCACCACCACTGTCTGTTTTTCTTAAATTGTGTCTAACAGTGAATTTTAAGGACAAAACAATCCGGGGTCTTTTTCAGGTCACACATCAACACATAGATCATGCAGATGTTCATGTAACACTATGTTAATCAGTTATTAGTAATTGGATGCCATAGCTGCCTTTTGAGGTTCTAAAAAACTTTCACTTTTACTAATAACCATGACCTGCCCCATGCAGGAAAAAAACATTTTTTGTTGTGTCTCTGTTTTCTAATGAAAACAGACATAATACCTACTTCATTTAATAAACACTGGCTATTCTCTACTTTTTTATATTTGTTTTGTAAATGCTTTCAACTCTTTTTTATTCAGTGTAAAACATTCTTGTTTTTACATGGTCAACATCTTAAACTGAGGAGTAGTACAATAATAATTAGAGTAAAATGCTATGCCACCACAGGTTTTGCTAATGTACTGTACATCATAACGATAACAATATTCTGGAATATAATTTAGAAGAGTAGTGAATGATTTCAAAAATTGCCACGATTAAACATGTCATCCCTATTACTCACGATTTATAAGACCTCCCACAGTTTTCATTAGTCATTAAGATTGAAAACAATAAATGCTGCTCAAATGATAAGCATAAAATTATGTAGTCTTGGATATATTTATAAATTACACATGCATATTAAATGTATACATACACTGTATGGATAAAAGTATTAAGACGTTTTTCGTCTATATGTGGTTCTTCCCCGAACTGTTACCACAAAGTTGGAGGCACATACTGTAAATGTTAAGCGTGTCTTTGGATGCAATAGCTCTATTTATTTTTACTTGAACAAGAAGACCCAGTCCTGTTCCAGCATTACAATGTCCCTGTGCACAAAGTGAGCTCCAGGGAGATATGCTTTAGTCGGTTTATGGTGTAAAATCTTGAGTGGCCTTTTATAGAGCTCTGACCTCAACCCTATTTAATACCTTTAGGATGATTTGGAAAGCTGTTTACACTCTACATCAGAACCTGACTCTACTAACGTCTTTGTAGCCGAATAAGCATAAATCTAAAGCAAAATAAAACTAAAATAAGGCACACTACTGATTCGAGTGAAACATTATTAAAACACCAAATGGGGAATAAAGGTGTACTGCCAAAGCTCAATAAACCCCCAGCTTATTTATGTATGAAATGTTAATTAATCGAAAAGGCTATATAGGAATGAAACAGATAATAAGATATTAATAATCAATTGTATTGAAATTAAGGTCATTTGTATAATACATCTGTATTACATAATGCTGAATTTTCAGGTTTTCGGCTGCTTCACACAAAGATTTGTTCAAATTTATTTACACTTTATACTATACTATACTATACTATACTATACTATACTATACTATACTATACAGGTAGTCGTCGACTTACGACTACGATTGGTTCCGACAGACCTGGTCGTAACACGATTTGGTCTTAAGTAGAGTAGGCTATATGTACAGTACTGTGAAATGATGTTATGAAAATCTTTAAGTAGTATTTGTTCATTTTATGCCATTTGTATAATCTCTACACCATTTTGATTCACGAATTCTTTCTTTATCTTTCAAAGGTCCGCAGATGGTAGTGCTGCCGGAAGCTGGTCGTACGCCGCGGCTTGTGGTCGTTAAAAGTCGAATGGTCGTAAGTTGACTACCTGTACTATACTATACTATACCATACTATACTATACTATACTATACTGTAATGTAATATACTGTACTGTATTCTATACTATACTATAATGTAATATACTGTACCGTACTCTATTCAATACTATACTATACTGTAATATAATATACTGTATTGTACTCTATTCTATATTATACTATACTGTAATGTATTTTATACTATACTATATTTTAATATAATATACTGTACTGTATTCTATACTATACTATACTATACTATACTATACTATACTATACTATGCTAAAAGAACCAGAATAAATCCTTTGCTAATATTAACTTACATGTGCATTATGTAAGGTTAGTATTAGGTTGCCTAGACAATAAATAGCAATTCTGTATAAATTGCACTTTGGAAACCCCCTTGTAAAAAAGTGTGTGCGTGTGTATGTGTGTGAACTGGAATGCCTCTTTGTATGCGTGTGTGTTAGGTTCAGAGCTGAATACAGTGCAGTAGCCTGCTGTGACATACAGTAGTTGATCACAGCTGCTTGAGAGGTGAACAATAGTTTCAGGGGGGCCAGGGGCTGATAATGCCGTCTTATCACATACACCAACTGGAATACAATTCAGCATTAGCACTGAATGCTAGTGTGCTATAAATCCTTTAACACACACAAACACACACACATACATACACTTACTCTTACTCTCTCTCTCTCTCTCTCTCTCTCTCTCTCTCTCTCTCTCTCTCTCTCTCTCTCTTTCTCTTCAAAGGCTCATGTGTTCCAAGTGCACCTTTGACATGACTAGGATTGGACTGGTGTTAGGGGTCAACAATGTGTGGTCAAAAATTAGATAGAGATAAAACTCTAAATAATTAGTCAGAGATTTAGCATTTTTAATATGATGTATTTTCCATTTAATGTTATTTGTACAATAACTACACTCACATTATGCTGCTGTGGTTTCAGTGGCAAAAAAAACTGCTCAAAAACATGTGTAGGGCATCAGTTTTATATTACAATTCCAAATACACAATATAAAATGCAGTTTCACAGTGAATATAGAAACTAGAAACTATAAAATGTATAAATATATATATATATATATATATATATATATATATATATATATATATATATATATATATATATATATATATATATATATTACTGTCTTACAAAAGTCACATCTTGTGTTGATCATATTGGAATTGCTTAATTCAACTTTAATAAAACTTGAAAAAGCACTTAATATAGCAAATTATAAAAAGATGTACATATAAAAAGATTATTCTGTGTGTGTGTGTGTGTGTGTGTGTGTGTGTGTGTGTGTGTGTGTGTGTGTGTGTGTGGCGGGTGCGTGCAAATGCATGTGTTTGTGTATTATCTACTCTGAGAGGTGGGGTGTCATTGTGTTTCACTAATGAGGCCTCTGTAAGCACAGTGCCCCAGGGGTCTTGTAATCCTCTGTGGGTGTGTGTTTGTGTGTTGTCTTACAGGCCCCAGACCCCTGTTTGAGGAGGGGGTGTGGGGCAATACACTCAGACTGTACTCATACTCACCTGCTTATCTGCTGGAGAAACAGAGGGTGAAAGGATGAGGTCTGTACACCTATCTGATTCCACTGGCAGCTGACACAATGCAGTTTGATACTAAAACAATGCCCATTTAATGCAGCTCTGTAGGGAAGAGCCTCTTGCTCTCACACTCTCTCTCACCCACTCTCTTGCACACACACACACACACACACACACACACACACACACACACACACACACACACACACACACACACACACTCAAATGTTATGTGATAAAGATCTTCAAAACATAGTTGCCTTCTGCTTTTGTCATGTTTGTCTCTACCAAAAACAAAATCGTTCTCAGATAGAAAACCTTTCCTCATAACTGTCATTAAATAAAATTTCACATACAAAGTATAGAAAGTTAGTACATAAAGGGATTCAATATACAAACATTTCTGCAAAATCCCAAAACGTATTATGTAAAACAGCCAAAAAAAAAAAAAGAAATGAAAAGCTTCATCAGACTTTTAGTAGTCAGAAGAAACACTTAGTCCATGTAGCCCTTAGTCCCACCCAGTCCAAGTATGCAGTCCAAAGCAGCCCAATGTTTTGCGCTGCCGTATCCAGCAGGTAAATCCAACCAGTTCTACATGACCCAATATTTCCAAGAAGTATATCCCAGCATAACATGATCTGGACATGGGGAAAGAGGTGCAAATTCTCCAGAGTTCCTCACACTTACTGGCTCTGCTCTGTTCTGACACTGTTCTGCTCAGTCTCATATATGTCTGCTGTCCAATACAATGGAACATTGTGTTCAAGACAATCCCCATTCACACAGCACAGAGGTCATTCAATTGCACACAATCTAGCTGTGGATTACCACATTCCAGATGATCTGCGCCAACATTTAACACACGCCCACACACAACTCTATATACAGGTACATATAAAGGTGAAATAAAAATTTTCTAAACGGTATTCCAAAGAGAATCTTATATAATATTTTTTATTATTTTATATTTATATTCATTTATCACTCTCTGGGTGGTGTATTCTGCATTATTATTTCAAATAGCATTTTTGCATTTTGCAATTTGTATTTCTTCACTTGTAAAACTATTTTGATATAAGTAAAAATTAATATGTAGATATTAATATTGTGTACTGCAATGGACATTCATCCACTGCAGTATAGCAGTAGGATACCTAATAGGTGTTAAAATAATAATTGTATTAATAATAATAATGATAATAAAGTAATTGTCATTATTATTATTATTATTATTATTATTATTATTATTATTATTATTATTATTACTGCCATTATTTTCAGTTAAAGAAGTCATGAGTTAGAGATGCTGACTTCCCACTTTCATGTTTATTCAAATCTTGTACCAAATGTTTCCTGTAAACTTGTTTCCTGTAAAATGATAAATGATTGAGTGAATGAGTGAATGAGTGAATGAATGAATGAATGAATGAATGAATACATGCCCTTTGGGTTTATTAGGCAGGTTGAATTTTCTTTGCATTTAAATACGAATACCCCGCCAAATCCTACAATCTCTGGAAAAAAACACACAACTTTTTTTTTATTAACATTTATTTGAAAATGGATCGTGTACAATTTTAACCTAAAATTGTACACGTGATGCATTGTACCGAATTTAGACGATGGCTAGTTTTCATCTACATTCCCTTGAGAGGTAGTAATAATAAACAAACACGTACAATACAATTATTCAGCAGTTTCAAAGTACAAATGCTTGGGTGTTGGTGTTGCCCTCAAATACCTTATAGATTTCAAAGTCCTGAATGATTGTCCTTTTAGTTAGAGTAATATAATTGAGAAGGAATATTATTAGGGTACATAATTGCATTGTACTTTTACTTCTCAGATTCAAAATGTATTAGATTGAAATAATGTAAGTTTATTTTACTGTGTGTCTGTTACATGCAAATATCTGTATATATAAATATACTATTTTTTAAACATATATCAATAGATCTCAAAAGACTATTGTTGTAGATACTTTATACTACATACACATTTTGCAAGAAAAATATACACACTTAAGATGCAAATTATGCAATGACAACGAAATATGGCATTGGCCAGTGAGTAGGTTACAATATACAGTTGATATATATATATATATATATATATATATATATATATATATATATATATATATATATATATATTTCAACTGTATATTGTAACCTACTCACTGGCCAATGTGATTTTGAATTTAATTAAATATGATTTGCAACATATATATTTCCTGTGATGGTGCAAATGTCAACCGAAACTACTAACATTATTGTATTCACGCTGAGTCGCGCGCTGTTATTAACTAACCCCATTAGCGGCCTGCGCTCGCGTTCACGCGCACATGTGGATTCGGCACTTCTGCTCCACAGCGCAGCTTTTACCCAGAAAAAAGGAATCACTTATTAGTGTAAACACACATTAAGCCACCAGAGAAATGTGTATTGGTGTGCTGTCATTTCGCTCCTTTTGTATGCAAATCGATACATCATAAGAAGTGTATTCACATTTGGGAAGTGTACAAGCTTAGAAGGTGGATATGTTTTGTGGATTGCATTATCGATACGACACTGCACTTCGACTCCTATTCCTGCAGCTGCTATCATATTTATTTGTACATTTATTTCATTTTTTTTGCGAATAAATTCCACCAATCTATCAATTGCACTGTCGGATTACATTCTAAAGCAAGAAAGCAATGTTTTTATTGCATATTAACAATATAATAAATTGCGCAATTATTAATTGTATGCACCCTTTATTAAATGCATGCATATCCTTCCAAAGGCACCATAATCATTTGAAGTTATAGATGATAGATGGAAGATTTTGGTTTTGGATTTTTTTCAATGCATTAAAAAACCAACTCAATGCTTTTGATCATCCCGAACATCATCTTGTTGTTGTGACGGCTTTTGTAATGTTGTTACTTGGTCTTATGGAGCATTTTACTTCATCGCATCATCTCAAGATCAAATTAGTCTCTAATTAACAAATACTTAATCATCCTCGTTCTCGTGACCTCAGTGATGAGAATAAAGCACAACCCAAAATAAATAGCACGAGGCGCTTCACTTCCAATTTGATTACCCGCAGTATCATTAGACTGTCTAACATGTGTGTTATACCTGAAGTGTATCGATTAACGGACGCATCGTCTCTGCTTTGTGATGAGGGGAAACAAGTTTCAGTGCAGCCGGCCGGCGCGCAGACATGAGCTAGACCATCCAGATAAAAATCTAAACCTTGATCATTGGCCTCATTGAATTAACTGCGAGGCCAGTTCTGAATGGATGACTGTGTGTTTGATCAAGGTGTCAACGCGATTCTGTCCATGATTATATTATGGCTGCTGAGGTATTAACAGGGAATTGGAGTCTCTCTCTCTCTCTCTCTCTCTCTCTCTCTCTCTCTCTCTCTAACACACACACACACACACACACACACACACACACACACACACGCCACCACCACCACCACCAGCAGCAGCAGGTGCATTAATCCAACCAGAACTCCCCTCCACTATTAGTGCTCCTGTGTGTATTAGAACTGCAAGATCAAAACTCCAATGTATAATCAGTTTTTCAAACACACATAACTGCAGTATGCACAATTTCTAATTCATTTTGGTCATTCTTGCATAGAAGAGACATTAAAAGAACAAAATTGTACACAAAGGGGCATAACAATCAGCAGGGGAATTTTCCCCTGAATATAAACAATGCGTCAGATTGAACTTTCTTTTTTTTTTCAATTCTGTGAAAAATTTAATGGAATGAATTTTCATCATTTAGCAATCTCACTTATGTCTTTATCATGTACATATATCCTCGTGCTATTGCAGTCATGTGAGGAAGAATACTACCAAGCTTAATCCATGACAGAGTGTGGGTTCTTTATAGACTGAGGGTGAGGGTTTGTTTTTTTTATTATGACATAAAGGAAGTTCACTACATTGAGTAATGAAGTGAAGTAATGAATGATTGACTTGTCTGTTGTAAAATGTAAATTAAATGAATACTTTTCAAGTTTTTAATTCTTTAATCAACATGGGCATGGACAAATATGAATGCTTTATGCAGATGTATGTTCAAACCATATCTAACATAGAGCATGAAGACAAAATAATCTTGTAAATGTTTCAAAGTAATTTTGATGTTTTAAATTACATAAATCATCAGGAAACCATACAAAACTTTTGCTATGCTTCCACACGGACGCTTTTAACTGCCGGATATGTGCATCATGGCGGATTTTGATGCTTGATTTGAGACTTGGCTAAACTAAATGTTTAGTGTTCATTAGTTGATAAAAATAGTGCTGTTAAAATTAATTTGTGCTAATATTTACAGCCCACATATTAACATTCTGAAAGTCAGCAAGTGCGAATGTTAGCATAGGTTGTTTTGAGATTCAATCTTTTGTTTTCTGGGTTGAATCAAGGCTATTTGATTCAAATACAGTTTATCATGTTGCCTAACCATGCAGAAGAAAGCAGTTTGAAATGCATTATTGGTACCAGTTACACAAGGCACAATACTTTATCAGAAAAGGTGCTATTTGGGTAAATATGGGTGAATAATGAATGTTTTACTGCAGGTAGAAAGACAATTAACCCACCAGTGTAGCAAAATAAAGTGCAGACTATAGTGCAGTTCTTCTGCACCTCAGTTGCAAAGCATGATGGACTGACTACAAGATTAACTATACAGCACTTTGTTTCCATAAAAGATATTGACATTTCGGGTAAGAAAGCCGCCCTTGGTTAATCCCATAGGGAGCTCTGTCAGGGAGTTTTGATGGCCGGGATTTTTTTTTCTTTTTGTGTCCGAAGGGAAAATAAAGTGCGCACGGCTTGTTGCGCTCGTGCACCACTCCAAGGCCACATTTCCTTCCTACAGTTACAGGTTTCCGTGCGCGAATCTTATCGTTCCCAAAAACCTGAGGCTTAGCAAAATAACCTTCACAACATGCTCTTTCAAGTCTCAGTCTCACGCACGTCTGTCAATACATGCCTTTATAATAACATATACATGTCATCATCTGCATCCTATAACTATGTACATAGACTTACAATGTACATTATACTGTATAGCTATTGGACTGGGTCGGAGTATAGACATTTTGGCAAGGGTGGCATGGTGAGACTGGCCTGAACGTGAACTCTTTACTGGTAAATATTGAAGCATGCTCAGGTCTGGCAGCAGTACACACAGCAGCAGTACTTGATCTTGTCTAGCATTGATGTCTGACAAGTCTAAACAAGAAACATGATATAAATAGCTAACTAGAAGGACATTGAAATTGACTATGAAAAAATATTGGGCAAAAAATCCAAATATTAAAGATTTATTGGCCTTAATATGAAATCATTGGCAAAGCAAGAATGAAAACAAATCCATTTCTGACACCTTGTTGGCAAACACAGGAATGCATTCAACTGTTTAGTGGCTGAAAGCTAGAAACTCACTAATATACATTTTGCAAAAAAAAGTGAACTCAATCCAAAGACCCATGAAGATATTTATATTTAATTAAACTACATGGACTCTCCTTTTTGTAATAAAACTGTCTGCAAGTTTACCCATAAGCCTTATATATTCAAATAAAATAAAATAAAAGAAGGGAAATCCTTTCCATGATTAATTTTTATTATGTTATTTGTGTTTTCTATTTTTTTACACGTTTATTCGATCTTGGCCCATTTTTGTTTTGCCCAGAAGTGCATGTATTTAAATTTGGTAGGCTTGAAAATTAAAAAACAAAATGAATGTATTTGATCATTTCTTGAACTCTGGGTCTTGCTCTGAGTTCTCACTTAGGTGGGAAACCTGCGGAGGCTCACACCTTTAATCCACTCCTCTGTGCGCCCATTGGTCCGCGCTCCGCTTAAAGTCCGACTGGGACTCTGGGATTGACATGGACAGGCTGAAGAAGAAGTCTTAAAGACAGTCATGTACTTTGACAGAATGTTTCCGTCTCTAGATATGGTCGCCATGCAAGACATACTAGAGAGCGAGCAGCGCTGTTATGCGCCGTCTGGACAGCCCGAGATTTCTGTCTCAGGGCCTTCCAGCCCGGCATCGGCTGACTCTGAGCTCAGCTGCTCCAGTCCGGAAACCAAACCGACACCGGAAACACGAGTGAGGAGACCCCTGAACGCCTTCATCATTTGGACGAAAGAGGAACGAAGACGTCTTGCGCAGCTCAACCCAGATCTGGAAAACACCGACCTGAGTAAAATACTTGGTAAGTGAAACATATATTTTTTTTACCTATAATGTATACACACAGATAAAACACACAATATATGTTGCACACAATAAACACAAAATGCCATTCCAAATCTTCCATTAGCCTATATCAATTTAGAGCCACATCTAATCAGAGATCAGTGTTCATGAAGGCCTTTCGAATCATCTGATTGACTGAATCAGGAATGCCACTGTCCAGAACTGAACACGGACAATTAAAGATTGATATGTTTTCCGGGCCTATTTCTAATAATTTTTTTTGTGCTCTTTAGGCAAGACCTGGAAAGCCATGTCTCTGGCAGAGAAACGTCCATACATGCAGGAGGCGGAAAGACTGAGGGTCCAACACACCATTGACCATCCCAACTACAAATACCGTCCCCGTCGTCGCAAGAACAACAAGCGTGCTGCCAAGATGCCTTCAAATGAAACCAACGTCTCACCCAACTTTCACCTCAGCTATATGCTCCAGAACCAGGCTCTTCAATATCCGTACACACACTCACACACTCTGCCTAACTCATACACACACCCTCACAGTCCTGGTTTTCAGCATCACCCTGCCCAATCACAGAATATGGCAGCATTTACGAATGGAGGGCTAACGTTTCCAGATGGAGCAGTGCTCTTGAACTCATCTTTAGCATGCCCACAGCAGTCTGTATACTCAGCAGAACCTCAGCTATACTACAGTTCCCAGCATGCAGTGCAGCAGAGAGGAGACCAGTGGGGCTGGCGGGGTGCAGAAGTGTGTGCCTGTGTCCTGTGTTCTGGAGGACCATCGCTAGAATTTTACCTGGAACAGGTACGAGTGGACATGCTTGACCAGCTGGATCGCAGTGAGTTTGACCAGTATCTCAATCCTGTCCAGCCCTAAGACCAACATTATCAATGAACACCATAAACCCACCACACTTCAGTGTTATAACCCAACAGATCAAACCACAGAGTGGCCTGTTTGGTACAACGTTTGGTTGGTTTGGTTTAGTTTCATTTCCTGTTACGTTTGTGCGTTAAAAGAGATTTGTGTATAGAAATATTTGTATTTATTTTTGATGTTCAATGGTGCTTGAATATAAAATGATTTAAATCTTACCATCAGTAGACTTCATATTCTAAGATGTATTATCTGCCTCACTTTAACTTGTTCAAAATTTGAACAATTTGTTGAACAAATTGTTCAAAATGCTGCTTTTTTTGTCTCAGAGATTTATATGCTCAGCATATGTCACTGTATATTTGGAATGTGTATTTATTACTTGTGGGAAAAGTCCAATTACAGATTCTATAAATAAAATGTTTAAATATACGGGTGTGTTTTCCATCTCTAAAATCTTGAATGATGTTAAAAGGCTTGGGTCTATTTCCTCATTTCCAGAAATGTTCACAAGGTTCATGTAAGGTCAGGATACAGAGGTCCTGCTATTCTTTCATTGTTCTTCATTTAGACCCTTTTTGTCTGAGTGGTTGATCATGTCAGGAGCATGATGATGATTGGTTCTTTGGACATATCTCCACTGCTTATCTTTCCCAACAGTTAAGGTTTTTCACAAGCCTGCATTTTTATATTGCACACACAACTTAAGCATTTCAGAATTAGGAGGAAAACATTTATAATGCTACTGAGGAGATGTTTGCATACCGCTGGGCTTGAATGTGTGTTTGTATAACACTGAGTTTAATCCATTCGGAGTCCACCTAAATAATACATGTTTGCATTCTGGGTGGAGTCACAGTCCTGGATGTCAGTCAAAGAATAACATTAACTCCCCAAACTTCATCAACGTAGGGAAATACAGAAATTATACGTAAAT